>NW_020523597.1:300000-492361 GCF_003368295.1 Carassius auratus
AGCACTTGCTGACTGTCTTCGGTGCTGTAACACAAGCTGTTAGCAATCATATCAATGATGACACCTTGCCTGAAAGCCTGACCAGCTCCCACATTCATATCACTGCCAAACAAAATGGCAAAAAATGACTATTGAACCGTAGTTTCAACCACATTAATAATCACTGTTTGTTGTTAAAAGGACACAACAATATATGGATTTTACCAACGCAACTAAGTATTTTGGTGGTAACTATAGTTGCCAAGTGTTGTATATCACTGCCCTAAAAATAAAAATAAAGTATTACAATTATAATAATAACAACAGGATTTTTTTTTTTCAACGTGAATAAAAATGTAAAAATAAATACAATTAAGATTGTTAAGTTGTGATCTGTGACTTGTGGTCGTCATGCCAACATGTTTAGTACACAGATGAACTTGGAGTCAAACTGCTGCTGTTTTCAAATCGGGGAACTTATGTGGTTTGTTAGGTCGTCAGTTTCCCGTTTAAAGAAGATAATAATAATTTAATAATATGGCGGCATGTTTGGTGCCGGATTTCCCAGCTGTAAGGATTGCCTTGGAGCATTTGGGCGAGTTAGGTAAGAAACTGTATTATATGCACGAACGATTTCATACGATTACTAGCGGCAAATATTTCACGTACACCGATTTCAATATGAAGCCATCGATATATGAATTACTGACCTCTAATTTAGCCTGTGTGTGAAGTGATAAATTCTTTGACACCTTACAGATAAACGACTGAGGGAAGAAGGCGTTTCATTTAGTCAAGAAGCTAGTCACCACCTGAGAGAGACAGCTGACGCTATTAAAGAGCTGGTATTTTCAAGTATTTATATTTATTTATTCATTTTATTTTTTACTTTAATCATAAAATACATTGTGGGTTGCAAAAAAAAGGGGGTAAATATTCAGGATATTTAGTATATCCAATGTGGCATTTCTGTTACGTAGTCATGTCCTGTAACATTATTATCAATTATGAAATTCAGAATTTTAAGAGATGAAAATCATATCAAATGGTTTCTTTTGTCACAGTTAAGTCAACACTGGGGTGAATTAAAATAATTTCACAACTTCAGTTTGACTAGATGTTGCCATTTTGAGTGCAATCCACAATAGGTGACCATCTAACATAACTAACATAAAATAAATTGGTAATTTCAGTTGTTTCTTTTTATATTCCTTTCTCTAATCAAATTGTTTACTACTTTTACTATTTCTTTTTTTTTTTTCTTCTTCAATATCGTTTTAACTGATAAACACTCAGAAATCAATATCACTTTATATCCTGTTAACTGTACACCTTACAGAATCCAAATGATACTGCTTGACAGGAATGACCCATGTAGACTATGTGTTTTTTTACTATGGCATTCATATATAGGAATCTTCTAGAAAAATAGCCCGCGAGAAACTTGAAATTGAAACTATTGAGACAAGCAAGCTTCGACATCGAACAATAAACCTAGAGGATGACATCAGAAGTGAAATATCAGGTGAGTTCTTTCATAAATCCTTGGAAAACTGTTGAATCCATGAAGTATAAGTCTAAATATTGGGCCATCTCTGGCAACAACTCACCTGCAGCATAATGGTGGTTGGGAAACTGCTCAGGTAACTTCTTAAAGTTGTTATTTTTTTTTTTAAGCTTGTGTCACAGCGGCTAGAGAAGACAATGCTGCAGAGATGAATCGACTTCAGTCTGAGCTGAAAACTGTAGTAGATGACATACAATCCATGGAGGAGAAGCAACAACTCCTTGAACAAGAAAATGCTGCTCTGATGTGAGTATTCAAACATGTTGACTGAAGGGGATCATGGGAAATGTAGTTCACATTGCTATTTCTACCATTTACATCCCCCAAACTCATTAAATCTGAAGTGCATACATTATTCAGTACAATTGAATCTTTTTTCTGACTAATGGCAGTTAAGGGAAGTGTTTGAGAAACCTGTTTGGAAACAGTCATTATTTTGTTCGTTACCAAAGAAATAACACACAAACATGATAAAATATATGTTGACTTCTTCCTGCAATTATATTTCAGTCAGGAGAAAGAAAACATCAAAGGAAACTATGAAGATGATGTTGACCAGATGAATCAGCAGATGTCAAACAAAGCTAGTATACAGATGATTTTAACAGAAAAACAGAATGAGATTCAGTCATTGAAGGACAAAATTGTCCAGGTGAAAGCGGCCCAACAGGACCTAAAAGAAAACATGATTCAGAAGAGTAAAACATTTGCTGAAAGCAAACATGCTGTGGAAAAAGAGGTAGTCTGGGCTTGTTTTTTTTTGGGGGGGGGGGGGTATTTTTACTCAAAAGCTGTGATTCTGTTCATATTTTCCCTCTTTAGATAGAGGAAATTGCTCTTAAGATTAAAGAACAAAGAAAAATCAATGCAGGAACACGCAAGGAGCTGGATATCCTTACATCAGAACTCCAAGACAAGGAGGAGACAATAACACAGTGTGAAAAAGTAAGCATCTACATGCATTTTACAGTGTCTAAACAATATTACAATACTGATGGCATACAACGATTGGAATGGCTTGCTTTATTCATCTGGTTTCAGCATATATCTCAGATGGAGAAAAACATTGCAAGAATGGCAGCATCTAAAATCATGTACAAAGAATGGCTTCATGAGGAGAAAAGTCAGCAAGAGGAACTTAATCGTCAGAAGTAATCAGTGACTGGTTTTAGCATCAAGCAGTTCTGTTTCCTTCACCTCTGGTCAACAGAAATCAGCTTTTGTTATTCATAATCAACAGGGAGACTCATGAGCGTGAACTTCTTGAACTGGCAGAAGCGAGTGAGCAGAAAGTTCAGGGCCTTCAGAAGCAGATGGTGGAGGTAAGTAGAGGTAGATGTATTTGTGAAACTCCTTACACTAAACGAATGGCTGCTCCATAATACACTCTTATCGGATGAGATCCGAACCCTCAAATCTCTTTCTTTAGATGTCAGATCTGAAGCATTGATTTCCTGCCTCTGGCCGGTCCTGCTGAGCAACCATCACATTGAGCTTTTAAAATGCTTTTCTTCAAAGACACAATGTGCATAGATGACCTTTAATACAGCTGAGTGCTGGACTGCCCTTAGATGTTAGATAGTTCAAGCAGTCAGTAGATCTGCACCATGAAAATCTATCTATCCATATATCTGTCTAGGCTACCGATGGGATACAGTGATGCTGGTTATGCAAGATACAGGAGGCGATTACCTGTCAGTGTTAAAATAATACATATTGGAATATAAATTTAAAAAACAAAATGACAAGAACACATAATAAAATAAAAAGGTGAAATTAAAATGAAACTGAAATATATATTCAAAATATTAATAAATACTATAATAGTGTATAAACAATACTAAATAACACTGTTTCTGGTGCAAAATTACATATTTGTTAAAATAGGAAACATTATGAATGAAGCTTGCTTAATAAAAAGTTTCTTAATCAGTAACTGTATATCAATAACTTAATCAGTTATATAAAAAAAAAAGTATTATGACAATTAATAAAACACCACTATCTAGTGGTGTTTCAGTTAAAAAATAATGATCTATATCTGGTGTTGTAAGAGGTTTGGAGATAAACCTAATTTAACTTTTTTTTTCACTTACATTTTTATTTATTCATTCATTCATAAAGAAAGAAATGAAATGATCTGTCTATTTAAACTTCAGGGGAGGATTGATTGTACTGAAATTCATTTATTCTGATTTTAATAAAACAATTGGACAGGATGGTTTTCAATATGTATGGTTTTCAATAACATTTTAATGACATTTGTGGAAGGTGCTTGAATGTCATGCAGAAAAACTATATTTTAGGTATATGTTTTTTTTATGCATATTTAAAAAATTCAATATATAATATAATGCTTAATATTCATTTATTATTTTAACATTGTATAATGTAACAGATTTTAAATTCTTTTGATTTTGGGGATCTAATCCATCACTTACGGCTCGTTTTCACCGAGAGATCATGGTGAAATTTAATCTGGCTCTAAATCCGTTACCTAACACTAAGCAGCTGTGATTTCATCTCAGATTGAAAATGAGATAAAGGAAGAACAGAAAGTGAAAAGTGCTCTATCAGAGCCCCTCGCTAAACTGTCAGACATCTTCAGCACTCAGAGGAAAGAGGAAGATGACATGATTGCTGAACATCACAGTCTGTTCAAACGGTACATTCATTTCTTTAATACTCCTTCTTCATTGCTTTATCCTGATGACTAACTTGAAATGTGTTCCTTTGTTTTAGATTAGAGGAGAATAAACTGAGACGTGATGAGGATGTTATATCCATTGCCAAATGTAGATTTGAAATCAAAAACATGAAAGAAGAGATGAGACAGCTTCACGACGCTAACATGTATGAACCTGTCTTTTGTTTTATGACTTTCTCTTACTACATTACATGTAAATAGTTTGATACCTTTATCTGTGTGGTCGACTCTCAGAATCAATGCAGATATGTTTGAGAAAACTCTGGAGGAACTGGAAGGTCAGTTGGCCAAACATAACATGAGCAGGTCTGTTCAACATCTTATTTTAATCTTTAATGATATATCTTCTACAGGGAACTAAACTGCAAAATGTACTTGAGAAACAAAATTGTGCATAAGAATAATAATAAAATAATAAATTAATATACCAAAAAATAACAGTAGTACTGAAAACATGAAAAACAGTGGGTTTATCTTGAATAAAGCTTCACTTTGTTAAGAAATTTGTTTTTTATTTTTATAAATTAATTTTATAAATTAATTAGTATTTTTTTTATCATGCACAATTTAGCTAACAAGACAACAATGCAGTTTATTTAACTTTTTAGAGAGAGAATAATCAATTCAATGAAGAAAAAATAATAGAATACATAAAACAGATCAATCATTTTACAAATGAACAAATAAAGTTTCAGCTGGTTTAATTCATGTTTAAATGTGGTTAAATGTAAAAAAAATAAATTAATAATGTTTAAAACGGGTTTATCTTGATCTACATAAGTCACTGGACAGTTAACAATGAGAATTGTTATTCATCCTCAAATCATTGTTTACATGGTCATTATAATTTTTATATCCAGGGCAGCAGTTGAAGCTGAGAGAGAGAAAATAAGTCAATCTCACAAAACCCTTAAAGAGGAACACGAAGAGTATGTGAAGGAGATCAATGCAGCCATCGAACAGGCCCAGAAGAAATATGGAGAGTTGCTTCATGAGGTCCGACAGAAACACTAGACAGAAGTGGTGGAAATGTAAAGAGACATCACTGTATCTAAGGCATGTTGTTGTTGTTTTTGTAGAAGAAGAACCTCCAAAACCATATATTATTGAATTCGGTTATAATGGATCTTACAGAAGAGCTGACAAATTTAGAGGAAGTGGGAAAACAAATGGAAATGAACTACCAGGCTGAAATTCAACAGCTTACAGTAAAGCTTACAGAGAATCCATATTCATACACTTATTTTAGGCTCAATAAAACATTTCAAGATGGATGTGGTTAAGCTAAGCGTGCATCTGAAAACTAAAAATGCATGTCTTGTGTCTTAAAAGAGGGATGTAGAATCAATCACTCAAGCTCATACAGAAAGAGAACAGGAGCTCAAGGACCAAGAGTCGATTTTAGAGACGGTGCAGTCTCAGTTTGACATTGACCACCTCAAACATCAGACTTTCAAAAACCAAATAACAGGTACTAACTTCATATATATTCTCCTCATGTACTGTAACTCAACACTGCATCATATCGGAACTATGGAGTCATGAACTACTTCTCAGCTACTATTAGATATGATTTACAATATACTGTACAACTGGGTCATTCTATAACTGCAAATAACTGAAAAGAGAAAGAATAGAGATCGACTTTTTCACTGTAAATGGATGTTTTTGGCCATTTTGAATTGGCAAATTCAATGGCAATTGTAGAATTAACTGAACTTCTGTTTTTCTTTTTTTATCAGAGCTGGTAACCCAAAGAAAACTTATTGAGGTCTCCATTGAGAACTTCACAAAACAGACTGCTGCTCTCCTAAAACCAAAGGTCAGCATTGACTAAGAATTTTCCAATCGTGTGCTAGTTTACGTGATGGTCTAGTGTCCATTTGTATGTTTGTAGGAAGATCTAAAAAGAGAGTTAATGACTTTGAGGGCCAAGCATATGGAGATGTTAACTGCCAACGCTGCAGTGATCAGTGAAGTCGAAAAAAGCATCTACGAGAATAAGGTCATGCTGGAGCAAGTTACGATGGAAAACAGTCGCCTGCATGTGGTGAAAACTCACACTAATCAGCACACTGACACATACCCTTGTTAGCACGCCGCCTCAGATGTTTTCAACAGCAAATAGTTTTTGTTTTTTTCAACAGTGCATTGAACAACTGAAGGAGGAAATATTGGATGCAAAGAAAGACAAGGAAAAATATATGCACGAAGTCAAATGGATGAACGAGGAAGTGCAGTCTCTCTTTAGTAAGTCTTTTGACAATGACTTTGAACATTTAAAAAAAATATTCTGCTCGTAATATAACGATCCAGAACAAATAATGTATATTTTCCATTCCTAGAGACTCTAACGGATACCTGGAATACAAATATGTTGCTTACTGAGGTACGAGAAAATGTCAAAACACAGTACAGTTAAGGAAGGTTCCTGGTTCAGTAATTATGATCTCAATCAATAGCACTTGTGGAATGTTGTCAGTTATTTCTCGGTTTGTCCCTCGGTTTATAACAAAATACATAACTGTGTCTAGAATAATGCACTTACGAAGCAAGTCAAATGGAAGCGTTTCATGCTTGTAGAATCTCCTGTAAAGAGAGGGATGCCAGAAATAGTTTCCATGGTAACTGGCAACAGAAGTTATTCATCAGGATTAATGCAATGAATCTGGAACGTTCCTTTAAACTGATGAACTTGCATGTTTTCTGATGTGGCTATTAAAAACCTTTTTCTGAACTTGGTGTTTTGCCATAGGACTTCATCAGATGTTACTGTACAATAAATGAACTAATTTATAATCTTTTATATTAGAACTCTGCAAATCAAGACCAAAAGATTGTGGATAATATACACAATCTCATAGTGAGGATTCAAGAAAGAAAACATCACATCAGTGACATCAACAACAGACTGGAGAAAGAGTTATTGGGCATGAGCTCCGTGTTAGAGAAGCCAAACTTCAAGAACACTTAATTTCACATTGATATGGAACAATGTCTTCTGACATTTAAAAACTATTTTACAGAGACCTCAATTATTAAGAGCAGCTTTTAAATATTTTATAATAGTTGAAAATGTATGATTATAGAAAATAGGGTAATAATGTTTCATTTCTGAGCATTTGAATACATGAACTAAAAATGAGCAAAATGTTTATTACATGTATTAATCTTTGTTCATTATATCACACCTATGCAAAAATTGTTCACAATTTATTCAACAAGTCAAATGCAGCTGACAAACATTAATTTTGTATAACATGCATAACATATACTACTACATGCTGAATAAAACTGTAAAACAATATTATCTGTAATCATTCCATACTTCTCTGTAGAAGGTATAAATATCCATCCTTAATAAGAGAAATCGTTAATCAAGTTGTGAGGATGAGTGTCTGAGAACACTGGAAACTACATAATTATTCTCAATACAGTGTGTGTGCAGATTCACATATTCAGCAGCAAAACAATCCTATAATGCCACATGCAAATTCGTCACAACATACCTTTTATAGTGTTAAGCTTTTAATACATACAATTATTTTTGGCACAACAAAGTTTGTCATGTGAAAATGGCTAACATTACTTCAGGACTCTCAGGAAATTCACAGACCAGCTGTTTTATATTTAACACACAAAAAATACATACTAGCAATATACTATATCATGAGCAGTGACTATGGCTCTTTGGTGTCCATGCCAAAGGTTTCATTAAATTAAACGTCTCTAACGTTAGTCTGAGGGAGGTGAATCTCCTACACAGGAAGTGACATCAGTGTCCATTCCCACCCTCTGACAGAATTCTGTTTGGCTCTGTGAACCTGGCCGTCAGCAGGTAGAAGAGAGCGGGTCCAGGCACCAGAGCCAACAACGGCAAATCCTGCCCCAGTTTATCCAGTCGGGATATGGAAATGATACCATATGCATGGAGGAGCCAATGGCTGAAGAGAACCACGAGGCGTTTCTTCTTAGCCACAAGGTTTTTGAAAGACTGTGGGAGACGAGTCACAAAGAGTTTTAGCACATCTTTAAAAATGAAATAAAAGGAATTATGGAAGAAGAAAAAAAACAGTACACAATGTATTTACCTGTATCTCCGAAGCAGACATGTAAACTGCCAACGTGACCAAAGATAAGACCAAAATAATATATGGAAATGCATAATCTGATGATAAAAAAGAAAGGGAAATACAAAAACAGAAGTGTCAACCGGAGATATTAGAATTAGCAAAAACCATAAAACATTTTACCTGAAAGACAAAAATATCAATAAAAACACAAAAATTTTATGTAGAAACAATATACAGGAATTTTACAAAAGCTGATAAAAATGAAACTATTAAAACTGTTACAAAACTAATAATGTAAACAATTTCAAAATAATTTTAATTAAAAAATAGTTAGCTGCTGATTTTCATTTAGTTTAACTTGATCTATTAAAATAACTTAATCTGAAATTAAAATGACTAAAAACTTTAAACTCTGTTTTTATCAAACTGACAAAAACAACAAAATTACTAAAATCTTAAAATCAACAAAATTAAAACAAAAATATTAAAATAATTAAAGAATCATGATATTATTAAAATCTCTATTAGTATCTCAGTGATCAGTAAAATAATACTGATGTCAACTAGGAACACTTTCAAATGTTCATTAAAAAAAGAAAAGAGTGACGCTCACAAAGAAGTCCTCCTCCAACGGCCTGCAGGACCGTGAGGATGGGGAAGAAGTACAGCGCTGCGTAGATGCTCCTGAAACGATCGGTCTTGCCTAAACCACACGCAATCTTTTTAACCAGAAGTGGCCGCAGAAGCATCATAAGAACCAGACAGAAGGCGTAGTAGATCAACACGATGGTGTACCTGAAAGAGCAGGTCATCAGAAAGCAGCAGAAATAACTGGTGTATCAAAACAAATAAAAAGTCATTCTGAAAAGGCCACTCACAGAGGGAACACAGCCTCCTGCGTGCAGTGCAGAGTGGTGACGTAGTCGGGACTGGGGTTGTACAACATGGTGTACCAGTCAGACATCATCTTAACCTTACAGGAACGAATATACAGGGAGCCGACAGGATCGTTGAGAAGCAGAGTCACTATGGCAGCAGCCGTGCACTCAAACAGAGCAGTAATATGCTGGAAAAGGGCACTAGAACTGGAGATGATATTAAGAGAGCATAGGTTAGTTTGAAGCTGCGTTTAAAAAATGCATTATTCAAGTTTAAAGGGACAGTCCACCAAAAAATGGAAATCTAATTCCAACGCTGTTTTTTTCCATGGAACATAAAAAAAGATATTATCAAAAATGTTTGTAACCAAAAAGTTTTGACTTTAACCTATTAACTGTCACCCGTCCGCTCTGTGGGACACCTACATTTACTTCACTGTATTACAATTAAATCTAATCTAATCTTGACAAACTATATATCGTTGGAAAGGTCTAAGACTCCCAAAATATATATTTTATCAATGTTTTTTGTAAAAAAATATGTAGGAAAAGTAATAGATTAATTTATGACAAGAGTGCACCCTCAAAAATCTACATTATAACAGGAATTTTGACCTTTGTTAAAAAAAAAACAAGACTTCTTTGTTGCCTTTTTCTCTATCACTTTTTAGAAATCATGAGAAATTATATATCAACTGAAAACTTAAAATCTCAAAATTCATCCTTTAAAACTCATTTTAAAATCAGACATTTCCTTACCATGTAAATGGTACATCAATATCATGTTACAAAATGTTTTCAGTCATGAATTATAAAAATTTAAGTTTGGATCGTGCACTACAAAGTCAATGTTCAAAAATATGAGTCACAGTTAAGGGGTTAAGTCGCCGAGAACAGAAACATTCTTCATATCATGCTTTACATGGACCACAAGAGAAACAGGATTCTTTCCCTTCTACAAATTAAGGCATGAAAAGGTCTTTAATCACAGCTGAAACTCTTAAATTCATCAAGCTTTGGCATTAAATGCTGCATGCGCTACAAAAGAATAAAGATTGATAATAATCTTCCTCAGTATTTTAGTTCTGTTTGCCAATACAAATATCTAAAAAAAAATGCATTTGCTTGAGATGAAAAGTCTTGTTTTCCGAGAAACTAAACAAAGTGAATCAAGTTTATGCTTATTACAAGAACAAACATGTCACCGGGGTATGAAAACTTGCTTTCCCTGTAAATTAAGTGGATTCTTCTGAGCCCATTAGCAGATATTTGTTCTTGTTTTAATCACAAACTCACTTAATTTCGTTCAGTGACTTCTTGTTTTCTCATTTTGCATCTCAAGTAAATGATTTCTAAAAAAGTACTGAACATCACTTTTTTTTTTTGCAAAAAAAGTTATTTCTAATGAGTTATTTCCATATTGTAATGAATCGCTACAAAACATTTAGAAGCCGTATAGATGTACAGTATTGTATTCCATTCAATTTATTCTCTTACATTTTCTTTACTTGGTCTTAAATCTACCTTCATAAAACCTGCGGAAACCCTGAAGAAAGAAAAGCATGAAAGTGTGGAAAGGATGAGTAAAAGAGGACTGATTTTTCATTTTTGGGTGAACGATCACGTTGAGGGTGATGATATTGCAAAACAAAACACAAACGAATCAGATCCGCACAATAATATTGCCACATATATCATACTATTGTTTAGAAAAAGAAATTCTGCCGACTACCTTTTCTTCCCAGAATACCACTCAATAAAGAACCAGTGCAGGACCAGAGGCAGCATCGCCATGAAGCCCAGGTACAGCCAGTCATACAGCTCTGGAGAACCACTGCACTCCTCACATATCTTTTGATAGTTAGTTCTCTGACCACGAGGACAAACCTTGATAACAAGAGTGATGAAGGTTATTAAACCCCTAAATAACTAAACAATTGTGAACTAGTAAAATGTCGTATGTACATAATCGTGCTGTTACACCGTACATATGAGTCATGAGCTTTTGCATTAGTACACATTGTAACCATGCATTAAACAATCTGTGTGTGTTTTATTTGGACCGATTCCTGTAAAAAGAGGCACTTACCCCACATTCTCCTACAGCAGAGTTATTTATGAGGGTCTTCCCGCAGTACAGCCCAGGACAGGTGAAGCTCATCGCTACAGCTGCATGACACCCAGAACAAAACAGCATTCAAATAATCATACCCTTAAATTCAATATAAAACATTTGAATCGTGTTGTCATGGCAGTAAACTGGAGCCTCTATCAACAGCAATGAATTATATATTGTCACTTGCTGATTGCAAACATTCGTGATCTTTTTAACATACCCATGTCATACGCAGCATTAAAAAATATTCAATCGCTGAGTTTATTGATATAGCTGATTTCAAGCTGTATTTTAAAAAAATACGTAACAGAAACCGGAAGAATATAGAATAAACGCCTTCTTCTTCTTCGTGTGATGTGGAATGTGTTACCAAAAATTGAATCGTTTCACAGCGCCACTCACTGGTCAGAAATACAGTCTGCTGGTATATGAATAATACATAAAATATGACAATCATTCAGGGGCCTGTACCATGATGGTAGCTGAACAACATGAGGGTAGCTGAGTTACAGGATTAGTTTTGAGTTGAGAAAACCCAAACTCTCCAATCTGGCTTTGTTGGTACCATGATGCTGTTCATCAACTTTCTTTATCAACTCGACCTTTGATCCTGAGTTTGTGGAGAGCATGCACATGAATGTGTGACATCACTGGTGAACAGCCAATCATGAGCCTTGCAACACAAAGCAATTTTGATTTACTTCTTGCAAGAGACAGCGAGATTCAAAACTAAAGGTTGAAGGTTTTGCTGAAGGTTAAGAAAGAAATTGAAGAATACGACAAAATTAAACGTCATATGAAAAATGAAGGAGGACAAATAAAATAAATATTCTTGCTCTATCAGTGCAGTGAGAGTGAAACTTGTTATCTTAGTTTATACATTTGAAAATATATAGTGACTGAGACTCGAACATGTGAGGTCAGATTTTTTATTTTTAAAATAGTGCAGTCTTTTGATACTACAGCTTATTACATGATCTGCATACATTAATATTTATTTAAAATAAACTATAACTTAAACTAAAATTGCTTGTGTGTATTTTATTTTATTTTTTATTATTATTATTATTATTTATTTTTGCATTAGTGACCTTTAATTTGGAGCAAGATAAACTGGAGTGACTGTGTCAGACGTGTCACTTTTCTCACATCTGACTGGTTCAACTTCAGTTTGAGATCTCTAACCCAGAACATAACCTGACCCGGAGCAGGTTAGACGTGGAGTGTAAGTTACTATGGCAATGAATGCAGCTAAAAGCCAAACCACTTACCTGGTACGTAGACTCAGGATTGGTGCAAACTAATCTGAAACTTACCTGGCCAGCCAGCTAATCTAGCTTCATAGTACAGGCCCTGGTCTAGTGTTTATATACACCACCATAGCATCTAATCCTTAGATTAGATGCTTCCTTAGATAGATAGATAGATAGATAGATAGATAGATAGATAGATAGATAGATAGATAGATAGATAGATAGATAGATAGATGGATGGATGGATGGATGGATGGATGGATGGATGGATGGATGGATGGATGGATGGATGGATGGATAGATAGATAGATAGATAGATAGATAGATAGATGGATGGATGGGTGGGTGGATGGACGGATGGACAGACAGACAGATGAATTATAAATTAAATAAAACAAAACGAACACTGTGCGTTTATGGCAAAGTTTGCAAGTCTGCATCTGCTGCTGCGTGCGTAAATTAAACCAATCTTCATTAGAAAGTGCGTAATTCAGCTGCAAAAAAAAAAAAAATCAGGCCCGGTGTCATGGCAACGGCTTCAAACGTCATGGGGAGGTTCAGGGTCCTGCATCTGTATCACAGAAATAAAATAAGCTTGTAGAGCGGCGATTGCATTCATACGGGGTCTAAAAATGCGTGGGTCTCAGCAGCGACTAGCACACTTTTATATGTCTATGAGGCAGAAACAGTAGTCATAGCAAATAAGCGATTGACAATTCATCTGAAAACTATTTATTTATTCATTCATTTATTGATTTATTTTTATTAAGCGGAGAATTTGATTCATTGAGGTAGTCTAGGTGATAGCGCAAACACTGCTTTATCAGACAGAAGCTACCTGTAACTTTTCTCAGCGCTTGTTAGAATGGACCAATCAGTCGCTGGTGTGCACTCGATTTGTAATTTTAAATAAAAAATTTATGGACTAAGCTATGGGAGTATTACTTTTGCAAGTATATTATAAAACTTGAAAACATTAGGGCGAAAATATCAAAAACATCACAAAACTTAATGAAATCTAAATGCGTCTCGATGGTGAATTGGCTTTTTGGGCCTCCAAGCGCCCCCTGGTGGAATAACGACGTTCACAACAGCATTTTCAGCTCAATCTTCTGTGACAGGGGAGGGCACGGGGAACATTCTTTACTCCAAGCACATTGTATGGCAGAGGACTGTGGCATCGTAGTGCAGACTCATTTTTACTGTGATACGGACACGGGAGATACTGACGAGGGATGAATCCTCTTCCAGCCCGTGGATGCGCCCTAACCGTGTCCAATGGATCTCCCCGGCATCAGCAACGCGACTGTGGACATGTCGGGCTCGGGCTTCATCTTAGAGATCGTGACCATCAAAGCCGTTGTAAACAGCCTGAGCACTCAGGCCAGCAACTATACAGCGGGCGAGGAGCCCAGCAACACCCCGGTGAGGAGATCGGAGGGGAACTCGGTTCTCCAGGGCATCGCGGTGGCTTCGCAGGCGCTGCTGCTCCTGGCCATCTTTTTACTGTCCAGTCTGGGCAATTCAGCGGTCGTGGTGGTTATAATCAAACACAGGCAGTTGAGAACCGTCACTAACGCGTTCATCATGTCCCTGTCCCTCTCGGATTTCCTCACGGCTGTTCTTTGTTTACCCTTCTCCTTCATGATGCTCTTCAGCAAGGATGGCAAGTGGATGTTTGGGGAGCCCTTCTGCGTTGCCAACGGCTTCTTCAACACCTGCTTCGGCATCATCTCCACCCTGACCATGACTCTCATCTCATTCGACCGCTATTATGCTATCGTTAGGCAGCCGCAAGCCAAAATCGGCCGCAGGAGAGCGATGCAGCTCCTGGCGGCCGTTTGGTTTGCAGCGGTGGGTTTCTCGTTTCCTTGGTACCTGCTTAGGGAGACCTCCAGGCGCTTGGTGGTGCACAAACAGGGGTTTTACCATTGCATGTACGTGTTCCACTCTGGCACCTCCAGGATGGGTACTGAATACAGTGTAGCTTTAATAGTAGTGTGTTATCTGCTTCCCTTCGCCCTCATGTGCTTCTGCCACTACAACATCTGCAAAACCGTCCGACTGTCGGAGATCAGGGTGCGACCGGTGACCACTTACGCGCACCTGTTGCGCTTCTACAGCGAGATGCGCACCGCCACCACCGTGCTCATCATGATCGTGTTCAGCATCTTCTGCTGGGGGCCCTACTGCCTGATGGGCATCATCACCGCGCTCGGGAGCTACTCCTTCAATCCTGCTATGGACACCGTGGCCATCTGGATGGCGTGGGCTAACGGTGCCATCAACCCGCTGATTTACGCCATAAGGAACCCGAACATATCAATGCTGTTGGGTCGCAGCAGAGAGGAGGGATACAGGACTAGAAACATCGCTGCGTACCTGTCCACGCAGACGCAGCGCAGGGACACGGTCCGGAACCGGGCGGACCGGACTAGAGACCGGTACGTGAGCCACCACGGCGCAAACAGCCGTCTGTCTTCCTCCAGCCCGACCAACGGCGGAGATGTGGCCATGTGGGCCTGTAAAAACCCGGCGGTGTTCTTCTGCAGAGATGCGCATCCGGACACGATCACTGAACCGGCGGTGCCTAAAGCTTTGACTGCTGACACCAGTTTGTAACGCGCTCACACTTTATGATGACGACGTGGGAGCTAAAATTACTTAAAAATGTCGATTTTCGTTTCTTGCATTGGATAACAAAATGTCAAGTCATGTTTACACATTTAACACAAACTTTTCTAATGCAATGCTATTAATGCATCAAGTGTAAGTATAATTGACTTCGAATGTATCTCTTTTCAGTTCCTTTACTTTCAAACTCATTTTGACATAGTCTAAATATTTTTTTATGATTTTATATGACATTCACATTGGTTTCATATACAGTACCAGAGGCTGTTTAACCTAGAACCTTAATAGAATTCTCTTGTTAAGTGACATTTATGCTGTTTTTCTGTTGTTGTTTTTTTTGTTTTTTTTATCTTCCTTTTCTTGGGCCATTTTATCTTAAAAGAGCTAAAGTGTTTTATTAAATATTCTGTTAAATAACTAAGCTTTTGTCAAAAAGAGCCGACAATCGCCAATCTTTAAGTTGTTGATAACATTTTTCAAAATTTTTCTCTAGGGGTTCACTTTTGATATATGTAGCTAATATGCAAATTTGTAGATTTAAATTTTTTGCGTTTTTAAGTTTTTATGTTTTCATTTATTTATTTATTAAGCTACGTTCTGTAGTTTTTTTTATAACGATTTGATCTTACGTATTTTATTACAGCAGTATACCTCCCTTCAGATTTCAGTAAATCACATGCATTTAAATAAACTGGAACACTAATCAAAGTTTCATGTCAGTTCCAAATATCTGAATGTTCATTACCTAATAATATTATTATATGATGTTTAAATAAACATTATTTTGTGTGTGTTTTTAAAGCTGATGTAGTAGACTAATATAGACGTCACTAGCAAACTCTAAAAGTGATGCTTTACAGAAAAAAAAAACATAAACCCCGCCCCCAACTCACGCCATTGGTCGAGTCAGTAGGACTAGGCTCGCTCTTTTCATAACACTGTTAAAACTTTACATTCTTCAGCTTTAAATATAAATAGGCCTACAAGTAAAAATATCAAAGTTTGAATGTAAATTAATTTAAGATGCATATTATATGCATTATATTATTTATTAATAATTATTATGTACATTTATAAAGTGTTACCATCTTTTTACATTTAATTTTTCAACCTATATTTGAAATCAGACTCTCCAAGCATGAGTTTATTAATGTTATGAATTAGCAGATAAAATGTGTAGACTAATGTGAGGTGTGCCAAGATGAAAGTCACTCTTGAATGCATGAATTAATGTAAATGCTTTAAAACACTGTGAATGAACTGAGGAGTTTACAGTAATCTCTCTCACAGCCTTAAACCATATCCATGCTGTTCATCATCTACACTGACCTGGAAAATTACCAGTGAAACATATAAGAGTTGAGAGAATTGTATGACTATTTAATTAAACAATCAGTCATAATGACATGGTCGTTTAAGAAATAGGGTTTTTTCATAGTAAAATGTCTTAGCTTTAAGATTTACAAAATTAAATCTTTTGGATTGCCTTTTTCTGTAATCATTCCCCAGTATTTATATAATTGAATTATATAATTTTTTTTATATTAAAGACCAGCTTTATAGATCTATAAAGGTATATTGTGTTGATAATCCAATCTGAGAAAAGCACAGGGTCTTTTATATGTGAAACTTTCATTGAAACATATTTTAGAGAAAATATACGCAGGCATAAAATAGTCATGAGCCTATTAAATGTTTGTTTTTACCATGCTGGTTTCATTAATAGGAGAGAGATGCATTATTCTTTTCAAATACTCAAATTAGAATTTTTATCACTATAACATTATGTCTTTGAAAGCGTTTCAAGTTTGCCTGAAATAAAGTTTGAATATGTTTTATCCATTTTATGTTTGATTACTATTCACAAATCACTCTGGCACTAGAACTAATCCTTCAGTTGCAGTGTTGTTGTGTAATTATGAAGCACTTTGCTAACCTTAATAATTTCTGGTCGACAAATCAGCAGTCAAACACTGTTGCAGTGACCCTCAGGGTTTATTTATTGATTACGTATCTCACATCCAAATGAATTCTTAAATAAAGAAAGCAAAACATCAGGCCAACAGAAGAAACTATTACAAAGTGATACAATATTACAAAGAACTATTAGTGAAAAAGATTTAATGGCATCTGATCAACAGGGTTATTAGCATAAAATAGTAGTGTCAAGGACTAAGAAAAAGCCTTGGTCAGAAGAGTTAATAATGGATATATGTACATATATACAACCTTAAACACTAACAAAGGAAATTACAAGAATATACATGCACGGCAGACAGTTTGGTTTGCTTCAGATGCAGGTTTTGCATCCACAGCGGTTTTTAACGAAAAGTTCTTTTTGGATTGCAAAAAATATTGCGTCCTTCTGTCATCCTCTAAAATATAGGTATTTGCAATCAAAGTTTGACCGTAGCATTTTTTTTTTTTAAGTATAGTTCCTTTCAATACATTTAATACATGGCATCTGTAGATTTATAATAATTTGATTTCAATAACATCTTATACAAAATGTTGTTTTGTGGAATTAAAGTTGTGCATTGTGCTTTAACAGGTCTGGAATGGACAGTTTATTAACAAACAATCGCTTGTGCTAACAAAAGGAAATACTCATTACAAACAAATCAATTACATCATCCAATGATATACAATTATCACTGCATCCCACATTTTCAAATCACTTTTGCTTCCAAAACACTGACTTTTAGTGTTTAGCACACCACATATTGCAAAACAAGGCCTGTTTTTTGAGTGCACAGTGTACACCAACAATAACTAAAAAAAATAAAATAAAATTGTAAGCAGTATCTGAGCAGACTCAATAAATGGGGTTTATGGCTGTCAGGCAAGCAGAACTGTGAAAATGGGTGTTCCTGGATTTCAGCAGCAGTTTGTAGCCCTTTCTGCTCATTATAACTGTGGTGCACAAGCACCATGCAAACTCCTGTCATCTTCAGCACAGACACGGTCACAACTGATTTACATCTTTAGAAAAATCCTTAGGGAGTATTTTGGCAGTCAGCACATAACAGGTCCTCTCCAGTCCTGAACTGAGGTAGAGCTGTTGCACGCGTGTGTAATGTCTCAGCTCTACCAGCAGGAGGCAGCACTCGCTCGTGCAGCTTCCTCAGAAGTTGAGTTTGGTGATGGGCCTCTCTCTGCTGCTCTCTGCGCTCTGCTTGACGGGACGCTTACGGTTGTGTTTCATCTTCGACAGGTCTTTATCAAACACCTCCCCGGATCGGAGTGCGGACACCAGATCGTCGAATTCTCCATCCTCCTCGCAATTCTCTTTGGCCTTCCGGGCTTTTCTTTCCTTCTCACGCTGTTCCTTGAGCTGTCCACAGAATATTTTAGATTAATCAGAACAGGGAGGCGTTTAGTTTGCTTAATGCATACTACACAGTGTACAATAAAGGCAGCATACTTTTTTTTTTTTTTTTGGTCAATTTGAGGGACAAAATTATATTACATCCTTGCTCTCATTCTGCTGAATTCTCAGATCAAAGGATAACTAGGATTTTTACTGGAAAAGCTGCATTTTGTCCTGTAAATGTTTAAATATTTAGGGCCCATTTCCATATTGGACTTTCTTTATTTTGGAGATGGACACAATGCATGCTTTTTGAGACTTTACCTGCGCCTCCATGCGGGCTCTACGCTCTTCCTCCTCCTTGCGTCGTCTCATGTTCTCGTTGTCCTGTTTAGCTTCACTGAAAGCCTGCAGGAACTGATCAAAGATGCCAAAGAACTCATCGGGCTGCATGCGAGTGGCGTCCTCACCGAAGTGCTTCACAGCCTTCTCAAACTGTGCAGAGTGAAGACAAAGACATTCAGGAGAGTGATTCTTCGTCATATAATCATTATTGTATCTTTGGTACTTGAACTTGGTAAGTAATAATACAAAAATTAAAAGAAGAAGTAAAAAATAGTTGAATTGTCAAACTCCAGGCTGCTAGAAGTATCTAGTGATCTAGTCATATACACTACAGTTGAAAGGCTTGGAGTCAGTAAAGGTTTTTTTTTAATGTTGGTTTTTGGTTAATATTTTCCATGTATTTTAAATTAATTTCTTCTAAAATTGTATTAATTTCTGTGATGACAAAAAAACAGCTAGATCCCAACATAATATTCAACCACTGCGGCAGCATCAATCCATCCCATGTGCAGCTTCATGAGCTGGGTCGGACTGGAGGAGACAACATGCCTTTGAAATGGATCTTTAGCCTATCGCAGTTCCATGTTTCCAGAGGTTCCAATGTCCACACAGATGGACAGAAGCCCAATAAACTCCAAGAAGTGAAAGCAGTGATTTAACATCTACAAGGCTAAGTTACATGTGCCAGCGTACAGCGGGGGGAAAGTCTGGCAACTTCAAAGATGCAGCAGAGCAACTTTATGATAGCTCTCACATTGAAGAGAACAGATAGAGTGACAGGCCTCGCTATGTTCAAACCTCTCTTCTATTAGCGCCTCAGGTTCAGTGAACTGTGGTGCGCTTGCTTTCTTACCAAATCCTTGGCGTCCTGAAGAGAGTCTTCCACCTCAGAGAAACTGAAGCCAGCCACAGTGATGAACTGACTCACAACAGACACAAACTTATCTCCGTAGGTCTGAGGCTGACTCTTCTGGTACTCCAGCTCCTGTTCAGAGAGAGAGAATTAAAGAATAATTGAATTCAGAGCAATCTCAAGCACTCAAGAAAACACCTTAGAAACCTAGCAAGAATCTCAAGGTTCTTTTTAGTTTTCATGTGTTGTAAGCATATGATACTGTTGTATTAATAGATACATTTGCTACACTGGATGACCTCATGAGCTGTAGAGTTTGTTGTAATTGTAGACAAAATGAGAGGATGGCGCTTACCGTCTCCACGCTTTTTAGGCCAGTGTGCAGATTGTTAATGTCTTTCTCCAGTTCAGTCATGCTGGGAAAAAAGGAAGAAAAATAAGTTGTAGCGCGAGATAATGAGAGATAATGTTTCACCAGACAATTTGCAGACTCTTTAATCTCACTTCGAATGGCTTGGGAACGAATTAGATCAAACAGTATCTTCACACAGTGACTGAGGTTTTGCCAAATAGGACATGTTCCTGGATCAACAAATGTTGTTGGTGCTGGAACAGCGAACCCCATCCCAAACTATAAACTACCCCTAAAACGAGAGCCAAATGATAGGCTGAAACTGTTCAAGCTCTCAGCACTAACCTCATGCCTAACATCTGATTGGTTGTTATTCCAGGGTTCAATACAATGTTCTGTTGAAAAGTTGGGTGTTAAGTATACAATTTTTTTTTAAAGACAGATTTTATTTATATGAACAAAAATAAAACCAGCAATATTGGGAAATATTATAATAAGCTAAACTGAATTTCTTCAGCATCACATGACCTTCAAAAATCATTCTAACATGCTGACTTGCTGTTTAAGAAACATTTCTTCTCATTAATGTTGTGCTGCTTAATATTTTTGTGAAAACTGAGACTGATCCTAACAATATAAATACTTTACTGCCACTTTTGATCAATTTAATGTGTCCTTACTGAGCAAAAGTATAAAAAAAAAAAAGGAAGCATGTGTGGTATAAAACTGATTACCACAAAAACAATTACTCATGCCATGATTAGAAGCAGAAATGTGAAGGCTATGATTTTTATAAAAGCACTTACATAAATTATCCTATTAAAGCCTGTGTATTTGAACTTTAAAGTTGTTTAAATCATCTTTTACTGTCGGGTTTTGGTTTAAGGCATTGCATTGTCTTTACAAATCTGATACAACTTTATACAGAAAAGGTCAGTGAGTGAGTTTTTCATACTACAATTATGCTAATATTGCATATTGTTTGTCACTTTTTGCTGCGCTGTCGATACAGTGAGTATTTCACCTATTACAGATTGTCCCTAAAAAATCTTGTTTAAAGGGATGAGTGGAAATTCATTTTTGTGCTAAGCAACATCATGCCACAAAGTTCTGTCGATTAAGCTTAACTTGTACTAAACCCAGTGTTATCTCTCCATTACATACACTCTTTTTGGAGACACAGAAACTCTTAAGCGGATGTAATAGTGAGACTTGATTATTTTAGGTGCGTACTTGACTTTGGCTGCTTCTGGCACGTCGTGCAGATCCTCATGAATCAGGCTGACTTTAGGGTACTTCTGCTCAAGAATGGTGATCAGGTAGTGCAGCAGAGTGACGTTCCTATTGAGAAACACACAGCTTGTGTAACTGCATGGCTGGTAGGTGATTAATACACAGTACTCGCTCAAACTGAAGTCCTGTCTTACTTGTCGATGCTGGACTTGGTGTCGGCGATCTTGTTGAGAGAGGACACTTTGAAGCCATAGGCACTGCCCCTCTGGCCTTTGTTCATGTAGTTACCGAAGGCCAGCACCACCTCCAGAAGCTGGCGAAGATTCTTGCTCTGAAGAACCTCCTTAGAGGCTTTACTGAGAGCTGAGGGAGAAAACAGCATTTTTAATATTACACCTATTACACACAAGTCCAGTATAGATGAACAGAACTGTATAAGAATTTACCTTCTACTTTCGGCTTGATTTCTGCTATTCTTTCTGCAAACTTCTTTTTGAAGTAAAGAGACTGCAGTCTTTGCTGGTAGTGGTCGATTCTGTGGTTTAAGAGCAGAATTGAAATAAAACACCATCAACTGTATGATAATATCTCATCTACATTTCCAGATGAAAGTTTGGATACAGCTTAATTTAAGCTTCTTATGATCTTAAACCTAAAGGTTTCTACTTAAATGAAATTAGTTTTGGTGGCAATTACAAATTGCCTACATTCAAATTCCTAATACTAACATTTCGATTCATTTAACATTAATATTTACATTATTTAAATTACTTTCACTGGAATATGGTTAAATGTGTCTGAAGAAAACCTCTCGATCTAAAGGCTTCTGGTTAAATGTTTGAAATTTAATTTTGCCGACAAATATAGTGTATACATTTTAATTGCTCCTGCTAAATTTATCAACTATAAGTTCAATTTCAAACATTATTATTTATGTGATTTTTTTTTGTTTTGACAACTGCACTTTTATTGTAAAATGTGGGAAATGGTCTAAATAAAAAATACATACATTACATTACATTTTTACAATGTAAAAACAATTGACTGGTAGTTTATATCAAATAATATTTCATATAAAATACAAAGCATACTAAAGTAGAAGAAAAATAAATAGTGAAAGAAAACTGACCATGTCAGTTTACTTACAAGGGGTGTACCCATAATGCATTGCTAGAAAACATCTAAAATATATTAACAGCCAAATATTCTTCTGTGGTTTTTCATTGTTCTGTTAAAGCATGCCTGTTCGTGAGAGACGGGTCCTGTTTTCCGTATTAAAATAGTCCAATAACACCTGCAACTTGTTTATTTTTTATTAATAAATGGAGCCACCCATTCTTCATGGCTTTTAAATGTATGTCCTTGTGGGCTGACATTCTACAGAGATGGCAGAATGAAGAGGTCAAAAAATGACGACATGTTTCCAGCCCTGTTTCAGCCAATTTCAGGCTTCATGCCAAACTGAAGAAAACCGCATTTGGTAACTGAAGTCGGCGATTATTATAGCATGAAACTAAACAGACCATGATAAGAACGTCATCCTGTAAAACAGTTTATTTTCCAAATACTGACCTCTACACCACCTTT
This sequence comes from Carassius auratus, assembly GCF_003368295.1. NCBI lineage: Eukaryota > Metazoa > Chordata > Actinopteri > Cypriniformes > Cyprinidae > Carassius > Carassius auratus. Next base: position 322,888 of record NW_020523597.1, read on the forward strand.
AGCTTTGAGTGGAAACACAATTCAGGACATACTGTGTGTTTTGATGGCTCTGTCCAGTCTGATGAAAGATATCTCTATTTATTATGTCCCACACAAAGTGGCTTTTCATGACCTAACTTGATGGTTACCTGCTCATCTCATAAAGGAAGCGATCTGCCTTCGCCATCCGCTCCAACTCATGTTTGTGTTCCTCCAGAAGGTCCACGTCACTTTTTTCTGGCACAAACTTCAACAGCTGCAGGGGAAGAAGGCAAGCATACTAATGACTAAATTGGGCCAACCAATCAGAAATCATTTTGAAAGAAAAGTCTTAAAGGTACAGTACCAGAACACCCTGTTTGTTCATAAAATAAAATTTGAGAATAAATTAATGTGGCACCATTTATGGACTACATATCCTCGTCACAAAAAAAAAAAAAAAAAAACTTGTACAATATTAAAAGGCTTTGGTATGTTTGATATTTTTACAAACTACAGCAAATTTCCCCATCAGTCAGAATGATAAATGCAAGGATGATATGATGTCTTGCCAAAATTGCTTCTGCAAAACAATAATTGCATGCTGGCTAGGGACTGCCAGGCTAATGTAATTAAACTTGCAGCCTGTGCAGGCGCTCGATCAGCTAATCCCAGTTCTGCAATGTTTGACATCAATCCACTGCAGTACAGTTTGTTTTGTACATGAGCCACCTGGAGTTCTGAATTAAAGTGTAAGCTAAGTGATGAAGTGCGATTAATCTCACCTGCTCCAGCATATCCTTAGGTAGGTCTTCCTGCTCATCCATGGTCAGTATGGCTCTCTTGATCTCCTCGTTGGAGAGTTTTAACCTGCAAACAGGAAATTTGAGCAAATCAGTGCATGTTGCACTCCTCGTTTTTGAGTGACCCATACAAAGAAATAATCTATTCAAATTTCCATATCATTTTCCTTTTGAATTTGGGGGGAGGGGGGGGGTATGACATGGGTTTCCATGAGATTGACCATTTGACATCTAATACTACACCACACACATGCAAAAAGATTAAAAATAGAGATATAAATAAACCAAAAGAAATACAATAAATAAATACACCAAAATAAACAATTGAATAAATTGATAAACAAAAATTTAAAAAAAAATAATAAAAGCAAGACAAATAAATGAATACAGTATGCACAAAAACTATGTTCTGAAATAACTGAACCAATGTTTCTTGGTGCAGTAAATGTTTAAAATCTAGGCTTTATTAACAGCTGTACATTTTAATCAAACACATAAAGTGAGCCCACTCTGTTTATTGCCGCTGCTATGGCGACTTGTGATGCATCAGAAAAAAACCCTGGCTGGGATCATCTTATGAATAAAATGCTTGGCTGCAATTGAGTTTTAAACACATCGTCAACCGTCAGAAACTAAATGGCTTAGGTAAACAAAGAATTGTTCTATTGTGAGTCATGCCGTTTATTACGGTGAATGAATCTTAAATGGTCAAAGATGGCGGCTGTGGGTGCCTTATTTACAGACTCACTTGGAAAGAAGAATGTTGCAGTTTTGTGCACGCCGTCCATCGATGACAGACAATTCTCTGACCTTTTTAGAAGTGACGGTGTCATCCTCGGATTCTTTCTGCAAAGAACGAAATGCATTGAAGGTCGAAAAGGAAGAGGAAAATACTGAGAGAGCAAGCTAGTGATGATTTCACACTTGAGGGTTTTTGGTGAAAAAGTTTAAGTTCTTGTCAGCTGTGACAGACTAAAATGTTTGCAAGCACAGCGTGGTTCAGAACACCATTAAAAGAATAAAAACAGAACCATATTGATCAAAATCAAATGCAGGTTTGGACACAGAATGCGAAAACAACAAGAAACCTGCCATCTCAAAGTAAAAGACAAACAGTAATTTTTCAAACACAGGACAACTTGCTCATGACACAACAACAGAGGCTGAAAACAGTCATCTCTTGCTCTTTAGAGCCAGATGGGGAGCAGACAGCAAGAAATTGCGTGTTTAGACGATGGCACGTCGGGTTTTATTTGGAGGAGGAAGAGGGTGGAAGAGAATGTGTCCATGAACAGGGGGATATTTGTTTTTTAGTTGGTGGAAATCTGTCTCCTTCGCTGTTGCATAAACTCCAGATGCATGCAAAAGCAAAACCAATTGCATGCCTCATAACCAACTTGGCTAATTACGAACAGAGACATCTTGAAATGCTGGCTAATAAACTGAAATAGGTATTTTGCTCATTTTAAGCTATGCTACAAAAGGCAACAATAAAGAATGCACTGAACATAATATAAAAGTACATAATATAAAAGTATGTAATAGATAGTACATTTCAGCACAGACAGTTTAAGGCAAAAAATATTTTTAATATATCAAACATGATTTTAATGGTGATTTTGGGGTGAAACATGATCAGAAAATGTATTTGTAAGATTCAAGCATTTATGTCACTACAACAAAGTACTTCAAAGAATACCATGTAACTGCATGTCCGAAAAGCATGGCATTACCATGGTATCACCACCAAACTAAAGAGTGAGGTCCGAAGACCACTTACCCGTCTAAAGATATTTAACAGAGAGTCCTTTATGGCAAGCGAGAAGCAGGAAAGTGTTAGTTAGATCAGGAATTAAATAAAAGTGCAGGAGTAAACATCATGCAGAAAAAAGGGTGATACAATAAAGAGGGCTGGACAGAAAGTGCTTGACACTGCAGTATTTCTCATAGAATGCATCTGGAACGACGTGTGAGACGTTTATAATAAAAGAGCAGATGCGTAAGGATTCTCATCTTCCCTTTATGTCACTGATGAGTTACCTGCTGTCTCTGGTAAGCCGAGAATGTTTTCTCAATATCCTCCAAGTCCAATTGTTTGAAAACTTTGAGGTCGTCCAGGTCCAGCCACACAGTCCCTTCCAGTTTATTCTGCGATACAGAGATAATAAGTGAATAAACTATATTTAATAAAATTGTTTTGATTCAAAGTTTGTGAGAGTAGGTCTTAAGCAATAATCTATGTACTCACTTCACTGAGTTTGGTCCAGTTGAAAGACTTGAGCGGATTGGACGGCTGAGGAATGTTCTTTTTCTTCAGCATGGAGCCCATAAGTCCTCCAGGGAGAGGAGGAGCACCAAAGCCAGGCAGGCCTGGTGGAGGTGGTGGTCCACCGGGGGGAGGGGGTGGTGGTGGCGGTGCTCCACCTGGAGGTGGTGGAGGAGGAAGGCCAGCCAGACCAGGAGGTGGAGGTGGAATACTACCAGGAGCCAATGGGACGAGTGGGGGGCCTCCTGGGATATTTGTCCTCTGAAAACACAAGACAAAATAGGATTGTGAAGCAAAAGTATTAAGAGGCTTAGAATATGAAGAAAAACAATGCAAAACCACATTTCAGTCTGATCCAAAACCCTGTTGACAATGCATTTTTAGGCCCAGTTGAGAAAGTGTTTCAAGACTTCAGTTACGCTGCCACAAACAAACAAGTACTACAGGAAATACCATGATTATTCTGGATATATATATATATATATATATATATATATATATGCAACTATATTTTATTAAGAACCAAAATGTACGAAAAAGAGTTCAAACTAATTAGGAATCAACTTTTTCACACCAATTGAAAAAAAAAAAAAAATCCATCCTTATTGTGGTTTTCTGGTCTTAGTTGGTTTAAGGTGGCCTGGCCTCTCAAACAGGCCAAGCTAGGGTTCAGCTGGATTATCTGGTCTTCTTTTACACCAGATCAGCCTAAGTAGAAGCCAAAACAGGCCAGCTAACCATCATAGGATAGTTTACACAGGTTTTTTTTTTTTTTTTTTTGGCAAGGAGTTGAGTGCTCGTTCCAGTTCAAACTCTTGAGTTTCCATTTCAGTTAGGTCGCTGTAGAGAGAAACCAATTCACTGATTTTTGAAAGAGGCATATTGTGCATATGTAACATACATTACTCATCTCATGTAGCCGGACTGAAAGGTCAGCAACTTGCTGCTTAACAAGCTTATGTTCGCTGCTTTCTTTCTCCAACTTCTCTTTCATCTTATTGAGAGTTTGCATCATTTCTTCCTTCTCTTGGGCTTTTGCATCACACTCCCTTTCTTTCTTCTCCAGCTTCTGCTGAAGTTCATTATGTTCTACGATTCAAGCCAGAGGAACAAAAAAAAAGAAAAAAGTTGAAATCAAAATGAACAAACGCTTCAGTATTTGACAACATCAGTGATTCCCATGCTGATGAAAGCACGTGTAAACACATTCAAGGCCTCCTGAGGGTAAACAGTCACTTAAATCAATATTCAGATCATAGAAGGCATGTACCTTTTCTCATTTTTTCCGCTTGCTCTTTCCATTGTTTCACCTCGTTCTCATTTACCAACCTGTAAAATCAAACAAGAGAACAGTATTGGGCACTTCTGAATGGTAAAAGGGAGAGTTCACATAAAAATGAAAATCCTGTCACCATTAACTCTTCATATCATTAAAAACCCATATGATATTATTTTTTTTCAGTACAAGACAAAAGGAGACATTTGTGTTCCACACACGAAAGCAAAAGATCACAATTTTCATTTTTGGGTGAACTATAATTTTCAATGTGTCCCTAAACCACAAAACTTGGAATTCATAATTCATAAAAAGCACAAAGATGACTTCATATTAGTCGGGTAGGACCAGCAGGAAACCAAGGAACTTTGGTGCGAAACGTTAAGCGATCAGAGATGCCCCTTAAAATGAGAGTCAAACTTCAGCTCTGTAACATTTGATCAAACCACCAAATGTTTTCCATATGCATTCTGCATATTTGTTTTTATTCGACTGAAACTGTCCCAGATCGTCTCTCAGCTTTCGACTTGTTTGAACTGTCTGAGTGAAGTTGTGTCTCACTTCTAATTAATCCCATGCAGAAAGATGACACAAAGATGTGTTTATTTGAACTCTTGTACCACCCAAAAGCAAGCAACTTTTTTAATGTTCAATCATATTCTGGATGGGTCTTTGTATATAAACATCAAGCAACAAAATCTGAGGTCTGGCTCTTTCCTAATATGTGATTAGATACAGGTGAATGGCTACTTGCTTAAAAATAACTTGGGGTCTGGATTATGGATTTGGGATTATATTTTTTTAGCTAAATTACTTAAATCAAAAAATGATATGACAGATCATTTTGGAGAGTATTAAAACTCAGGATATTAATAAATGAGAAAAAATGAGGACACCAGGGTACAATTTAGTTAAATGTAATGACACGCATCTCTCACTCACATTCGCACTACGTTTTTCACGTCAAAGTTCTCAAGAGGAGCCACATCGGGGTCATGACCCTTGTCGTTCTGTAGGACAATCTGCTGGACAATTCGGTCGAGGAGGAGCCAATACTGCACAGTATTTCCATTTCTTTTGTCTGAGTAAAGAGAAGAGATGGTGGTCAACACTTAGAAAGCAGACTACACAATGTTTATTATAGTGACTGATATAATGCATATATACTGTATTCACTACCATTCAAAGTTTTGGGCTATGTAGGTATTTTTTTATTGCTTTTGAAAGATTTTTTATTGCTTTTGCATTTATTTGATTAAAAATACAGTAAATATTCTGAAATATTATTACAATATAAAATAACTAACTTCTATTTTAGTACATTTTAAAATGCAATTTATTCTTGCGATGCCAAAGCTGATTTTTAGTGTCACACGATGCTTCAGAGATCATTCTAATATGCTGATTTGGTGCTCAAAAATATTTCTTATTTTTATCAACGCTGAAAAAAATTTCTACTGCTTAATATCTCTGTGGTAACAGAGTTTTTTTATATTATTATTTTTATTAATATGATTATTTAATAAACAGAAAGTTTAAAAGAACAGCATTTATTGACATGTCTTTTTGACATTCTGGCTGAATAAAAGTGTAAATTCCTTAACTCTTAACTGTCACCCATCCCCTATGTGGGACGCCTACGTTTACTTCACTATATTACAATTAAATCCTAATCTAATCATGATGAACTATATATTGTGGAAAGGTGTAAGTGTCCTAAATAGATATTTTACCAATGTTTTTTGGTAAAATAGTAATATATTAATTTATGACAAGAATGCACCCACAAAAATCTACTTCATGACAGGAGTACTGACCTTTATCAAAAAAAAAAAAAGTCTTCTTCGTTGCCCTTTTTTGTCACACTTTAGAAATAAAATCTCAAAATGTAACCTTTAAAACCCATTTTAAACCATGAAAATGATACATGAATATTATGTTATAAAATGTTTTCGTTATAAAAAATTAAGTTTGGATAATGCACTTTCAAGTCCATGTGGAAAAATGTTAGTGACAGTTAAGGGGTAAAAAAAAAAAGGAACAAGAAATAAAAAAATATCTTACTGACCCCAAACTTTTTGAATGGTAATGTAAAGTGTAATTTAATGCTGACTAAAATTCACTAAAAACATTAACTTTTTCATAAGAAAAAATAGATAAACACTGTACATGTCCCAAACACATGGTTTTACTATAGGTCCATGTTCAAAATGATATGCCATGGTATTATTTTGTATTCTTTAGTGGCACTTGTTATGAAGTGTTTGTTCACACTGTTGTGGCGGGGTCCATGGACGTGACATCACTCACAAGGCATATGAAGACAGTGCTGCAAGACGGACATAAAGTGCGGGAAGGCGTCCGTGTGGTTTATCCTCTTTCGGACGAGATCAAACACCTGAGTAGCACTTTTAGTGTCTATATGAACCTGAACCAAACAAAGAGACAATGAAATTACTTTTGGGAAAAAAGGGCCAGTATTTAGAGTCAAATTAAGACAGCAAGCGTACATTCTCAAACCGCTTAGCTAAGGCTAATTCATCTTCATTTCGTAGCATCTCAAAGAACTCCAAATGCCTGAAGAGTAAGAAAAGACGACTGCATGTTAAGCTCAACAAAACCCAGCCAAGTACTTGAGGATGATGGGTCTCAAAATACAGCACTTACCGATCTAACGTGGAGTTTTCATGGGACCGTAATTTATCAATCACTGGTTGGATGCCCAGCATTAGAAATTCATACCGCAAATGAATTCTGAACTCCAAACTGGTCTGTAAATGAAACGTTGGAAATCATGGAGAAACTCTTGGATGATTTGAATCTAATGAGATGCAGATGTAGAGAAAGTAGCGCTTACCTCCCCTGCTCCTTGACTGAGGACTGCGTTGATGAAGGACATGATTGCCGTCTTGAGGTTCACCTCATCTCTGTAGCGGCCCGTACTCTTGTCCAAGTCATTTAGAAGGGTCTGTGTGAAAACCGAGAAGATGGGGAGAAAGAACGAGAACAACAAAGGGCGAAAGACCTCTTAATATTTCATTCATAAGTCTCAATGGCCTTATTTATGAACCAAAAGCAGAACGAATTTCTGTGTAAATCGTTGCATTCACTTCAAAAGGAACTATTTATGAACAACTGGTTTTATGAATGATTTACGTTTAAAGAATGAGGCCCAATGAGGGGAAACAACCAAGTCTCGAATTTTCCGCCCACCTGAAATCGGGTCCGTTCGCAGGCGAACTTCTGATAGTGCAACATGGCTTCCAGGATTTTCTTGTGTCCTCCGGGCACCAAGCAAACAGCACCCATGATCTCCAGAACAGCCACTTTGGTCTTGATGTTCTCGGTGGCCAAGCTCTGAGCGATGATGTTGATGCTTTCTGAATGTGCGAGCACATGGGCACGTCCCTGAGAGTTGTTCATCAGGGCTTTAATGCAGCCGATCAGCGAGGTGTGGATCTGAGATTCGGTGGTCTCGTAGTCCATCGTTTTCAGGAAGTTCAAGATGCACGTCAGTCCATCGAGGTCTATGAACCGTGTCACAAACCTAGAGGAGCACCACAAAGGTTCGGCCAAACGGATGAAAACACATTATGACTCCGGTAGAAGAACACATGGAAAATTTTACTTAATGTCCTGAATTTTAAGTGCAGAGAAGCACTGCTGTAGCTGCAGAGAAAGTTGCATGAGAAAAGCTGCTGAGGCCTTTACCACCATGATGGAGGGGCAAGCTAAATTAAGTCGCTGGCCCTGTAAATGGTCTCTGGGAGACAGCTATACAAATTCTTAATCATTTTAGCAGCTGTCACAGTGCCTTAAAAAGCATGTTATTTAACTAAACTTGGAATTTATCTGGAATTAAGTCAATAAAATATGCTCAAAACTTTAGAAAAATTAACATCTTTTGTACAATCACTATTAAGGAAAATAATAGTGATTTTTCTTTTTTTTCCTACTGATTTCGATGTGATATCAGAATTTTTTGTGAGAAGCACTTCATATTATTATGCAAAGAGCATAAACGAATTAGTCTCAGCACAACTGGAATAGAGCAAAAGATCTAATACTCTGCAAAGACTGTACTGTATGCACTTAATGCAATTTAATGAAGCACGAAGTGAAATAGAGAACCTCCATTTGCACACAGCCATGAGCAAGGCAATGTGCCTAATTAGAGTTATTAAAAAGAATTATACTGGCCCACAGAGTGTGTGTGTGTGTGTGTGTGTGTGTGTGTGTGTGTGTAAGGCAGTACCTCATTGGCTGTGTGCGGAGAGCAGTTTTCAAGCTCTCTATGGTCTTACTCCTCTCCTCCTCATCCTCCTTCTCTAGGGCAAGCAGAGACTTTCTCTGGTGGTGATATTTAACAGAATATAATTAATGGACTGTCCAAAGTTTGCCAGGTAAAATCTTTTTTTTAAATTACCTGACTGCATATAAACTGGAAGGGAAAAAAAACACCACAAAAATGTTTTAGATGTAATACAAAAGGAAAACTGTGCTATAACCTGAGTGAATTTATAGCTTCACCAATTATCTGAGCATCAGCGCTATGAAATATTTATAGTTGTTTACCACTCGATAAACACCTACATCCCCAACAACTTCCTCGAGGGCAACATATGTGAGTTTAATGACTCCCTCTCGACTAAGAGACTTTTATATCCTCAGGGGCAAAGACGGAAACGAGTGTGGTCAGGGAAGTGTTCATTATTTGCTGTCTAGTTTGTTTGTCATACTTACAGCAGCCATAGAATTGATCTGATCGATGTAGAATTCAGGCCAGCTGGTCGCCCCCTTATTCTCTTCCTGATCCTATAAAAAACTAAAGATTAGCCAGATAAAACTGAAATCATATAAACACAAATTTATATAAACAGACAGAAATTTCAACTAAAAAAAAAAACAACAACAGATAAGTATAATCTAAAATGTTAGGCAAACACTAATTATTGTAAGACAATGTTCATACAGCACAACATGTTTGGATAGACAACGTCAGATAGAATGATGGAAAGAACAAACGATGGAATGATAGACAAAAAATGATATGATACAGTAATAAATAGAAAGAATGATAGAGAGAATGACAGACAGTGAGTGGATGTTGAAGAGGAGGAATTAAAAAATAAGAAGGATTTACAAAAGATTATGAATAACACACAGATGAATCATTCACAACAAGAAAGTTAATTGGGTGAATTCTGATTTGAAACACACAAACATCCCTGTACTGTCCTCCACACCAACACAGATCTCTTTGTACTGCCAGGTTCTCAAGCACTTCCACAGTCACAATGTGTGAGAACATATCTTATCTAACCACTGCGATTCCCACAAAATCCCATCCAACAATCCAAAAGTTCTTGTGAACCGATATATTTTATGTGTGTGAACGTCCACAGCTGACACCTTGCATGAGATGCTTCTTGTTACCTGAAAACAGACACCAGACACTGAGCTTCGGCACTACTACACTCCTAATGTTGAGTTAAACGCTCTGGCAGAGTGTTAAAAGGCTACAATTCAGTCCAAAACATGCCTTTTCCCAGAGTAACTGATTTCTTAAAGCTTTTAATACAAAGCCAGGGGTTGGGAAACAATACCACAGTGTTTAGTGTGTCTATAATATAACAGCTGCTTGCTCTTTCAGGCTAAGATTGACTTGTGCTGGCCAGGGTAAGTTTGGAATTGGGAACCAGGGTTGTTTTGGGGGGTTTCACACACCACATGAGCCCATAAGCTTCCAGGAATCTTATTTAACAAGTCCCTCCATTGTTTTATAACCGCATTCTGCAATTATACAATTTAACTAAACTATTTTAGACCATAGGAGTTTAGAGATTAATAAAAGTATAGCTTGAAACCAAAACACAGGGTGAGAAAGATCTCATTATGGTTATTATTAACACAAATACTTCATACCAGACATTCACATGTACTTTGGCCTCAACATCTTGATGGTAGTTTTAGTACTCATTATATTGCACGGTGCTGGTTCCACATGTTGCTCAGACCCCAAAACTCCACTGGGAGGAGATTTGATTCAGGCCTTACAGGTGTAGTTGGCTGACACGCTGCACTTAGTATTTTATGGAGCTGGGATAATGCAGCGTACTCGTTTTTCTGAGACAGGTTGGGTGTAAAATAAAATAAAATAATAAAATAAAATACAGCGAAAGATTTGGAATTTTTTTTCTTTCACAAAACACATCTCACAAAATTAGGACTTTTATTCTCAGAACTTAGAAATTTATAACTCACAAAATAAAGTTATAAACTTAAGTTAACATCATGTTTTTATTTTTCTTCTGTGATCTGTGAGTTTATATAATTTCAAATTATAAACTCACAATTGTGAGAAACTCAAATCAGAGAAAAAAATCATCTTCTTGCTTTACGGCAGAAAGCAGACTTATAAGTGCATTGTGCCACCTATGTCTATAAATGTCTATAAAATGTCTGTGTCACCTATGTCTATAAAATCGAATGCGGTTGTTTGTTATGTCCACAGTTTGAAGCAACCCCAATACCAATAACATGATATTTAGCACCTAAAATGCTAATTTTACCAAGGCAACCCTTCCAAAAAATTTATATTTTAACCCCGGGAAGCAATTTTTATCGGGGAACCTCCTGGTAACGCGCTTGGGCTAGTTTTGGACTAGTTTTGAGAAGCAACTGTGCAGGATTTGTTGTTAAAACCTGGCAGCCCTGATCTGAACGCATGTGATGGAGATATACTTATAATTACAGAAGCATCTTTACTTATGAGATGCGCATGAAAACTGCATTCGATTTTTAGCACAGGCCTACTATCTACAAACCAATCGTTCAACCTGATAGAATGCAATTGTTTGAGTTCATATCTCTGATTGTGTTCTACTGAAGAAACAAATTCACCTACATCTTGGATGCCCTGGGGGTAAACAGATAAACATCAGACTTTCACTTTTGGGTGAACTATCCCTTTGAACTCACAATTGGGAGATATAAATTTAAATTCTGAGAAGAAAAGTCAGAATTGTGAAAGATAATCTCACAGACACAGTTGTGAGAAAAAAGTATTCTGAAATAAGTCACAATTACCTCTTAAAAAAAAAAGTTTTCGAGACATGCTTTAGTCAGCCACAAGACCAGACCAAACTAACAAGACTTCAAATCTGATGAGTCTGTCTGTATTTTTTCTGTAAAACACAAAATAACACATTTGGAAATCTGAGCCCCACTGACTTTCACTCTATGACTAAAAATACTATTCATTTTTTTATATTTTATTTTGTTCTCCATGTAAGAACCAAAATCATACAGGTTTGGAGGGACATGAAGTGAGTAAATGATGCCATAATAATAAATATTTGATGTGAATTATCCCTTTAAACCAGAAATAAGCTTTAAAATGTTAACTGAAATTCCATCTCTACCAGTGTATAAGCTTACAAAGCCTTGATCCATCGCACAGAACATCAACATAAATGCTTGCTTAAACATATAAATGAGAATAAAGTTCGTTCCTAACATCATAATGATTGACAGTATTGTTTTTTATGTGTTCTAGAGGACAATAGGTCAGCAGCTGAAGAGCTCTCCCCTGGTGAGTCGTGACCAGGTAACTGGTCTTATGCTCCAGCAGCTGTAGAGAAACCTCAGACCACTGCTGTGTGGTTTGCTCTTTAGTTCCACTGGCGTAAATGCCTCCTATAAACGAGAGTTTACAGAGTGTGTCACGGCAGCCTGGGTTCTGTTACCTCTCACTCCTCAGACCCAAATCACACGTACTGTGAAAATAAACCCTTGCACTCAACACCACTTCTCTGTCCCAAAGCCAAGCCTGTACTAGAGCAGCAGCATTTATATTAGGTCCTTTTTTGGATGTACAGTACGACTGTTCATACATTTAGCTGTTCAGTTTCAAACTCCACAGTCAAGCCAGATGAAATGTCTCCGCAGGAAACGGAGTTGTTTTAGGAAACTTCTATGCATGGTCAATGCCAGGCTATATGTTCAGGTCTTTCAGAAAATGGAAAAGGCATCTGTAATGGGAGTCCCTGCCCAGACTCGTCTAGTGCCAATTACTTACCTTTTTCTTGCCACAGTAGATTTGCCATTTCTTCTCGGCAGGAAGGGCAAACATGGCCTCTCTATGTTTTTCTGTGAGATCCAGCTCATCCTGAGAAGAAGATGATAGGTTTTAAAACAATGCATACTTTTTCTACTCAATCACCAAAAAAAAAACAATTATAATAATAAAAAGTCACATTCTAATACAGTTAAATAACGAAAATTTACACTTTAGGTTGCTTATTTGGAATATAATACAAATACAATATAAATAACATGAATATAATATAAATCCTAAGATGAATATAATATAATATAATATAATATAATACATTCCTTAAAAACTATGATTGCTCAATTTTTTAGACAGACAGACAGACAGACAGATAGATAGATAGATAGATTCAAAAGAATATACATTACCGTATTTTCCGGACTATAAGTCACACTTTTTTTTCATAGTTTGGCTGGTCCTGCGACGTATAGTCAGGTGTGACTTATTTATCAAAATGAATTTGACATGAACCGAGAGAAATGAACCAAGAGAAAACATTACCGTCTCCAGCCGCGAGAGGGTGCTCTATGCTGCTCGGTGCTCCCGTAGTCTACTAACGAAAATAGAGCGCCCTCTCGCTGCTGAAGATGGTAATGTTTTCTCTTGGTTCTAAATGAATGCGACTTATAGTCCAGTGCGACTTATATATGTTTTTTTTCCTCGTCATGACGTATTTTTGGACTGATGCGACTTATACTCAGGTGAGACTTATAGTCCGAAAAATACGGTATATATAATCTAATAAATAATAAGGTTTGATTTTGGCAGTAACACACACGGGCATCCTATCCAGTCAGTTATAAGGCATGACAAAACAAACATTTCTTAAATTCTGACATCAGCCTCTGTATATCAATGACCCTCAAGCCGGGGTTAATTTCCCATAATTCTGTGTGAGATAGAGAGTCCTTGTTTCCTCACGGCAAAGAAAAGATTTAGTCATGTAAACCATCAATGAATGCTTGTACACTCCTGTGACCTCTGTGCATTCCCATGATGCAGTTCTGGCCCAAGTTGGTCATATTCAGTCCAGATGTTTGGGCACAAGTTAATTAACATCATGTGAGAGACACATACAACGAGCAGGTCCCAAGACCACTTTAACAGGCTGCATAAGGAAATAATGAGGATAAAAAGAATGAAAACTACAGGAAAATCGTATAATTCAACTCATAAGCACTCATGTATATTTGAGCAGAGATTCCAGAGAGAGAACATCATATCCAGACACCACATCTATTGCAGAAGCAGTCAGGTCAAAATCTGATCTTGTCCAGACTGTTCTCTCATAGTTTCTCCCTGTTTATGTCTCTGCAGGAAAAACCTGAACCTGAGATTTTGATCTGCTATCCTTCACACTCACTAAAAGCCATCAAGATAGAAGCAGCTATCCGTCAACTTCATGATTAGGACTGCTTTCTCACCTCCCTCAAATCAACACATAATCAAAAGCCTGCTAGAAGCATTTTCCTATTTAATCAAGTCAACATGACACAGATTGAGGTCTCAGTTGTGGTTCACTGTGAGTCCTCAAAGAATCAGCAGGGGACAGGCTGCGTTTGGGACAGAGTCTGCTGCATGCAAGTCATCCATGAGCCCATCTGTGCCAAATGCCTGCTGGTCACGCGCTAGTGGGCATGAGACATACAGACGTTCTCCTACTCAATGGAGTCTGCAGAGCTAATGAGGGAACATGCATTGTCTAACACTCTTTACTGGACCATTAGCAGAGAATGCTTGGATTCCCCATATCACGGCGTCCAAGACAAGCACTGATTCACTCCACAAATGGAGGAATGGTGGAGCAAAGCAGTGCTCAACTGAAGAACAAGCATTTTTCTAACTATTCCGATGGGATTAATGTGAATGAACCCACTTAACAGGCTCCATTTGTGATTTTTGGCCATGTGGGCTTGCGTGCTTATGAAGTCTGTATGTTCTGTCTTAGCGAAAAATGCAGTGGTGAAAGCTCACAGGATATAAAAGTGTTGTTTTAATAGTTTATCCTTAACATACCTTCCAATATAATGTTTGACAAAACCAAAGACCGGATTTGACTTTCAAAGTAGCTTTTGTCCAAAGATATACACTTTATCAAAAATCGATTTAATTGTGCTGTAGGGCTATGCGATTAATCGAAATTGTCATAAAAATCTCAATTTGAGTGTGCACGATTTCTAAAATCGCTTTATAGCACGATTTTCCCAACCTCCCGCAGTATGCTATCCGAACCAATCAAAATGCATTGCACCTAAATGGAGTGCGAGAACAGAACAGATCAGGCATATGTAATACCAGGATAACAACCCCGTCTGTGATGCATATTTTTCTGCACTCATACAATAATGTGCTCTTGACATTTGTCATTAAAATAACGCCATACTCCAGGAGCGATGAATCTGCAGTAGTCATGTAGTGATCATGCTGCAGTGCACACGCTGAAGTAAAGTGACCACAAAAAGTTTCATGTTACAAATTAACATGGATTGTCACGGAAATGTAGTAAGTATACAAATTATAATAATTAATGTCTACGGTTTCACAGTCAAACGTGACTTTTTGGCTAGTTTTAAAACAAGGAAAAGTGCACTTTTAGATAAGGCAATAATTGATGGCACTCGTGGAGGTAAGAAAATTAAGCTATATTTATTGAGTTTAAATGTGAATATGTCTATGAAAGATTGTATTTCTGTATTGTAATCAAAATTATGGATAAATGTGTTTGTGTTAAACAGCCACGGATCTGGAGAGGACTGCAAAGCATCCTGTGCGAAAGCGAAATGAATCCATGCTGCTTCTACGCAGTGCGGACAGAGTATGTGTGAACCTGGTGCAACAAATCTATTTCAACACATGAGGCACCGCTACAACGAACTCTATGACCAATGCATGGCAAAAAAAAAAAAAAAAATGTAAAAATCCCTGGACACAGGGTTTTTTTTTTTTGGACATTGTCACATCTTTACTAAGTGATTATTTTGAATGATGTCTGTTCTAGAGACGTTACAACTTTTTGATAAAGCTCTAATTGGATATCTTTTGGAAAAATGTTTCAAATTCAACACTGAACACATTTATGACTGTAAAGCATGTCTGTAGGTGTCAAAATTGTGATTAAAATTGAAATCGTAAAATTGATCAAAGAAATTGCGATAGTTTTTGTTTTTCATATCGCACAGTCCTAATGTTAGCCAACTTGAAATGTTAAAATGTACTTAGTGACAAGTTGGATATTTGAGTTGACTAAACCTAAAACACTTATTCTTTTTAAGTTGAAACAACTATTCTTTTTACAGCAAATAGAAATTTGAATAAAATACATAAACCAAAATAAAATTTGACTACAATGAGTGCTCTATATACCCATCCATCCACTCATCTACCAATCAATCCATCCATCTTTTCATCTATTTATATAACTACCAAGTACCTACCCATCCATCTATTCATCCAATTACCTATCCATCCTTTTATCATCCATCTTTCAAACAATCTCCATACCCCAAAATCCATTTATCAACCATCATTCCATCCATTCACAGTAGGGATGCACGATAATATCGGCACAACATCGGTATCGGCCGATAAAAGCTTAAAATGACAATTATCGGTATCGGCCGATATGAATATTTCTGCCGATGAGCCAAACCGATATTCTCCAAGTGAAATAATTGACCTGTTTTTCAGATGTGAATGTCTGTCTACATTTGTAAAATAATAAATTGATGGTAGAATCAGTACAGAAGAGATACATGGATTTCTCTTCAGTAAAATTAAAGTTTAAATATATCAGTATATATTTGTATATATATCGATATCGGTATCGGCATCGGCCAAAATTATTTAGAAAATATCGGCATATCGAATATCGGCCAAAATCCAATATCGTGCATCCCTAATTCACAGTATCTATCCATCCATCCATCCATCTATCTACCCGTCAATCAGTTTGGGAAATAAATAAAACAAAAGAAGGAAAACAAAATAAAAAGTATGGAGGTCATGGTACAACACATACCACCAATTCAGTGAACATGGCATCCAGTTCCTCCGTGGGGGGCATGGGCAGGGTGGGCTCCATGGTTTGCAGTGTGAAGTTGCTGTCATGACGGAGGCGGTAGGTGATCTCAGGATGGTTGCTCTTCTTCAGGCAGCAACAGAGGAATGACAGGCCCCGCCCTCCTCGCTTACGTGGGGCCATCATGGCCAGAGGCCCAGCCAGTCAAATGTGTTCAGCTTTAGCTACGACCCCCTGTGCAAGAGAAAAAAAAAATTAAGGATGAGAAAAAAAAAAAAGACAATTAGGACGGATGACATCGAAGCTACAAATAAACAAAAAAACTGACACTGTTAATAATTTCTTGGTTAAGTGAAACTGTGGATGGCTATGAGGAGACAGAGCTCAACACAAAACATAACACAAGTGAAAATCATACCGCCACCCAGGGCTATTGGCAGCCATATGTCACATGAGATGTGTGATGTATTTAAACTAAAATGTTACTGTATTAAGTACACTCCTGACTAACAGGTTACATTGGACCTCCAGCTTAATAACAATAGCGATATGCAAAGTATCTCCACTGGTGCATAAAATCTCCCAGAAATTAATCACAATCAAGGCTTTGATTATACTTTGCACAGTTACACTAGCACTCATAAGTTTGGGTTCATAATTTTTTTTTTAAAGAAATAAACACCTTTATTCAGCAGATGCATTACATTACTAAAAAAAAACAGTAAAAACTTTTTCACCGTTACAAATAAAAAAATTCTAATAAAAAGTACTCTTTAGTGACACTAAAGAATAATTCCTAGTAAAAATTCAGCTTTTCCATCAAAGGAATAAAATACATCTTATATACGATATCCTTAGGGGGGAAAAAATGCATTTAAAATTGTAGTAAAATTTCACAACACTATTGTTTTTAATGTATATTTCAAATTACTGCAGCCTTAGTAGGGATAAGAAATTATTCTCAAAAAAAATTTGAAATCGTACCATCCCCAAACTGTTTTTCCTACAACAAATGAGAAGTGGGATTATCTATGCGTGTTTGTGCAGTAAGACTCATAATGCCAGCACTGTATGATCTTATAACCAATTACAACGCTCACATAAGCCTGATAAACTCCAGCAGTACACAGCAGCATAAGTCAACATGCACAGTGCCATGTAGACAGATAAAACAGCTATAAAAGCAATGAGCTATCACATTATACTACATGTGAATCACTTTAAGAGAAAAAAAAACTTATTTGCAATGTGCATTACGAGTAATAATCATTCAATATTTAACTTGATCTGTATCTAGAAGTTAAAGTAAACTGCAAAGGAATATTGCAATTTAATAGTGGAAAACAGAAAAGCTCTTCACAAGGACTAAATCATACTGCTAAAGCAACAAAATCAGAGCCTGATGAAATTTTATTTTTACTCTCAAGAGTAAACAGTTGTTTTTGCAAAAACCAAAGTGTGGTGGTATAGCATGAAATACCTTTGGGAACCAATGTGAAAAATGCATGAACGGTTGGTTATTTTACATGCAGCGAAACCAAATTAAGGCATGAGAAGTTTCAAGAAGCATCATCATAAAGGTAATGCAGCAGTGCAGGTCTTCTAAAGCCAAAGCCATATGATAGCTATGAAGTACAGACCAAAGTGTAAAATGTGAGCTTCTGCACAACTTGATATATAGCATGTTCTTCACACAAAGCTATTGTATGGCAAAAGAAGACTTGAAATACAGTGCATAAACCACCTTTATGGTGTTTTTTTTTTATATCCTTTCTGGACTGAATTAACTTTTTCAAAACTGATGTGGAACAATATAAGGGTGAGGAAATGCTGCTAACTAAATAAAACAAACAAAAAAATGGGGTACTTCAAGGGACTGTCTTTGTAATTCGGTTTCTCTGTGTCTGCCAAATTACTAATTATTACTTGGCCACATCATCACTTTGTTTGATCTACATCCCCAAATGTCCAAGATTTCTTAATTTCTTTATCCTCAGACCTCACACAATGGAACTGGCCCTGACTTTTTAACAGACTAAACCTTGTTCATCCCCCCTTTCTCCATATTAGGAATGATGACGAACGTTACCATGTCCAACTTTGTCTTCATCCAGTTCTGTTTTAATGAGTACACCAGCCTGAGCTCCAGTGCTAAGGCCATCACAACCCAGAAGAAGTCAAACATAAACTTCACTCTGAATTTACGATCAGACCCAGAAGCTCAAAGTGACCAGATGTTTCCCTTTTGAAGAACAGGGACATAAAGGTTTGAATGGCTTGAGGATTAGGCTGGAGTTCAGGGTATGTGTGTTTGTGTAAAATGTGCTCAGTGTACTTGACCCTGCAGAGCAGGTTTATAGTGCCATCATACCCAAACACCGACTTAAACTGATGCACAACATGATCTGACCCCTGAATGTTTGTCTGCAGCTCATCTGAGAAAAGAAATGCTGGAAACAATTCCATCAATTTAAAGTTCCACTTTGTTTACTTTGGAATTATACAACAATCTGAATCAGAATATATAATGTAATTTTCTGAGGCTTTTGTCTCTTTTATTTAGAAGATGATGGAGAATCAGCAGGAAATTATGAGGATGGATGGAATGGATGGATCAAAAAAGAAATTCACCCGAGCTAGACTCATACTCAGTCAATTTAAATTAAACAACTAATGAAACTCAATACATACAAAAAACTATTTATCGAACTGAATTTAACATTAAATTACACAACAGTATTGAACTGCATGTTTATTTACAAAACAAATGCAATGTCAGACAAGGAGTCTGTGAACACTGATAATTCA
This sequence comes from Carassius auratus, assembly GCF_003368295.1. Lineage (NCBI taxonomy): Eukaryota > Metazoa > Chordata > Actinopteri > Cypriniformes > Cyprinidae > Carassius > Carassius auratus. The sequence continues at coordinate 342,133 of NW_020523597.1, forward strand.
AATGAATCAGTCAATCGTTTCTTTTGAACTGGTTCTTTGAGAGGAATTTTCAGAATGATTTGCTAAAAATCTAATGAGCCTTCCAGTACTTTGCAATCAAGAAAGTATATTCTATGTGACTGATTATTGACTCAGTTTATTAAGATATAAGGCTGCATGCACAGTGTGCATTAAAAACTGTTTTGGCAGCATCTGATTGAAGAAAACAGCTAGATACCGGAAAAGCTACAGTAGAAAACATTTGAACGAGAAAAAAGAAAGGAAGGAAGGAAACCGAGAAGGAAGACAAAAAAGAAAGCAAAATTCCAGAGGAAACTCTTCTGTGTTTTTTCTGAGTGCTGAAACGAATGATTCACTCAGCCATGTCAACAATCTGGATGTTCACACTAACATGGCCTTGCCTGATTTTTTTCCCAACGCGGAAGAGAATCTCGATTCTCACACTGTAACTATTTAGCAGAGTAGACACAGCTGTTCCCCTGAGCGAGGTTTGGAATTTTCTCACCGCTGGGTTTATATCATGGTGTGAAAATAGCTCCGGCCTGGCTAGTTGGTCTAACAATCAGTGAGCAGAGACCACACACTTCATCCCATAAGAATGGATTCCACGTCTATTATTAGATCAACTTGAACAGCAGACAACAGCATTTTGATTTGTTATAGGTTGCTCTTTTTCAAATTTGTCCCCTAAAATCAGGCTTTGAGAATGAAGACGTTCTCCGCAATTCAATTTTATTTATTTAGCAATTAGCAGATGAGTTCACTAAAACATGGCCAAGTCATATTCCACTCCATTTCTTTTTTTATTGATTTTGGTAATATGTTTGTGAATTTTTTTCAACTGAATAATGCAAGTTGACAATATGCCAGTAAATCATTCACAAGCGGAAGATTTAAATCGATGTCCTCAATGTCTGATCCAAACTATGACACACAAACATCGCTAAGCAAATATTCTCCTCCTCTATTCAAACCGCATGCAATGCAGAAGCTTATCTGATAAATGTCAAAATAAAAACGGGTAATCCAAATCCACATCTTGTCCAAAAGAAGCACTGGGATTAAACAATCTTGGGAAACCCCTGAAATGTAAACTTCTTTTAAAAAGACTAGCGTAGGAAAGTTATTATTACAAAACCAACAAATGTGTGAAAGTATATAAAAAAAAAAAAAAAGCAACAGTCTGCTCCTCATCTTTCAGCTCATGTGCTCATGGGATACCACAGTCTGTACCGAGACAGGTGACTAAAATATTTACAACTAAAATAGTAAAAGAATCAGCAGCTAGCCTAAATGAAAGCAAACATGTGCTATGAACTGAGCATAACATTTTATCCCTAATAAAAAATGACATCTTTCCCGAAGCCCGAATGAAATAAGAGTCTAGCTGTGCTTGTAAAACACATAAAACAGCCAGTTTGTTTATGTATAAGCCTGACTTTTCTGAATGGACATCTGTTAACTGAAAAAAAGCATGTTAAACAAATTCTGACCACTACAACTCTGCCTTTGTTCAAGTAAATTTAATTTGACATGCATCCTTGTGAGTGTTGTTGTAGTTGTTAACCATTAATAAAATGTTTTTGTTAATTGAAATAAAGCTGAAATAAAATATAAAGATGGAAAAACTTTAAATTGGCAACTAACAAAAATGCAATTGCACATAAAATGACTAAGTCTTACACTAAAATTGAAAATAAAAACAAAAAATATCAAAATATAAAAAGCTTATTTAAAATACTAATACATACTATCTATAATAGCATATAAAAAAAATACCAAAATAACCCTGTCCTTGAAAATAGTTAACACACACTCACAGCATTAATACTCCCAGATTACTCTTCCAAAGCAATTCAGATAAATTGTTTGAGGGGAATGGTATCAAATTCTGCAAACCTTGTACTGTCTCTATTAGAGGTCAGTCCTAGGAGACTAAAATCAAAGTTTACCCATGACTAGGGCTGACCCGAATAACATTTTTTGAGCTTTGAAGCTTCGATAATCATCATTACCGAATATTCGAAGCTTGGGAGGGAGGGAGCCGAACATATTCTTCTCTCTAATAAAGGCAGGAATTTCTGTGTGTCCGTCTGTTTGTATTTTTATTATCCAATTGACAATCACTTTTTCACAATCGGGCTGAACCGTTCTCTTTGCTTAACCATTCCAACCGATCCGGGCCAGTCAGCACTGATACGGTTTAATTTTCCACTGTAGTGCTTATAACGGAGCTCTTTGGATGCAATGCAAATGTGTCAGTCCTTGCCTTGGTAACACAATTGTAATATAAACAGTGATATGGGTGATGATCATATATTTCTGGTTTTGGGATAGCTTTTTTATCTGATATTTACTTTGTTCAATAATAGGAAAAAGACAACTCTATGTGAAGGATAAAATAAACGTGAGGCGACGATGAGTATAATATTAATAAGCATAAACATTTCTTACACAGAACAAACTGTCTCCAGACATTTTCTTTTCTTTTTTATATTGAACGTAGCGTAACTGTTTACTTGGCTGTTTGGAGAAACTTGTAGCCAGGCAACAGAGTGGCGACGTCATGCACCCTTAAAACCGTTTGGCCTGATAGTAAAAAAGCTGCTATATTCAAGCGCAACCGTTTCGTGGGGGGTGGCAAGTGTTAAAAAAAAAAAAAAAAAAAGATTATTAAAATCTCAAAATTTAAAATCTAATCCAACTCACAGAACGAATATTTGAATAATCAAATATTCTAGTGCAGCTCTACCCATGACAAGACTGATATTTTGCTGCAAAAACCATGCAAGTGTAAACAGAGTAAAGAAGGGAATACTGACAACATTGAAGAAAAGTGGGAGGGAACACCTGAAGGAAGGCAAATCTCAGGTAATGTGCATGTGACTGCCATGAAAATGCCTCCAATAACACTCGTCTTATGAAATATCTCTGTCATACCCCAGTGGAGTTAATCCACGAGAGCTCAGCCCGCGTATCACCGTGCTCCACCCAGGTGGTCAGGCCTCTTTATGTAAGCAAAGTTCAATCTTTATGAACGGCAGTATTGATCCTACGCCGGAAAGCAATTCCCATGCTGGATCATAAGTCAGTGCACTATGTAAGGGTGACCATATGTCCTCTTTTCCCCAAACATGTCCTCTTTTTCGGCCTAAGAAAATGTGTTTCTAAATCACCCAAATGTCCAGGATATGGCTTTTACTTTCTACAGTCAACGTTCATTGTGTGAGTTTTTGTATTAAAGCCCTGAGCAGGACTGTTTTCTTAAACCCCCTCCCAATTTCTGACCATTACTCCCTGCTCTCATTACTGTATATTCAATACATTCTAATACTGAATATAATTTCTGTGCATCAGGGAGCCACTATCAATGTGCAAAGTATTCAAATCAGTTTGGTTGCAGCTCGTGTTGGATGCAGGTTTGCCAAATCCGCATTTTTTGCATGGAGTTGGGCCGATTTTAAACTATTGCAGAGGGTTGATTTAAGTTTTGTGAAGGATGCTGGTAGGAATCCTTAGCGTGTTTATTATCAGTCTTCATACGGTGACTGTAAAATATGTATTTTAGGTATGGAAATTACATATTTTGGTCAATGTGCTAACCCCTGAACAAATATTATGTAATGTAATATTATGGAATCTGTATGAAACATGCAGACAGGTACATCCACTACTGCACTACTGAAAACAAAGACAGCACTAGTTTATCAATAAATTATTAAAATTTTAATACAGTCTCCTTGCTGTTTTTCCCTGACACATTCGTAATCATTACTTCTGCTGGTGCTGTGGCAAACTTTGTGTGTGTGCGTAAATACGTATTAAGCTATGTGGGCTATTAAACTCTCATTATTATGATTTTAATTGTTTATTAAATCAACGTGCCATTAGACGTCTAATGCTTCAAATGAATGACTACTAGTCGACCTGACAAATTTTTAGTTGAGTGCAAGCCCTACTCAGAAAAGTAAAGAAAGAAAGTGCTAACGGCATTTGTTTATAAATGCCACTTGGTTTGACACTTTATATCAGATGCAATGACATTCAGACATTTTAAATCTGATTTCACCGTTCAAAATCTTGTGGGGCCACTGTACAATTTATATTTCTTTAAAAAGCATTTTGTGAGCATCTGTAGAGCTGCATGCGGCTAACCAACAGCCATTCAAATTAGGACATCTGGTGACTAGAACTTGAACAATGGCAGGATGTTAATTGTTTTTATATGCTCTGACAGAAGGGTTTGATTTGCTTTAAAGAGTTTATTATCCTCAATCCACATACAGATTTTAGGATAAATAACCAAAAAAAAAGCAACTACAATTTTTGCCAGTCTTGCACAAAATATTGGTAATTGTGGTCATGAAGTTCATGAACACTTCCGCCGCTTCAGTTCACAGAGCACTTTGTCTTCAGTTGTCGACAAAGAGTCTTTCTAGGTTGTTGTTGGTTATCACTGAAAACAGCTCAATGTGGAGAAGACTGAATCACCATCCCCAATGGAATGAACAAATCTGACATGCATAGCTTGCAAGCAAAGCATTTATAAAGATTATTAAAATAGGTAAATTCTTCAAATACAGTAGATGGAAAGACAAGAGTGCCTGTTTCAGCTTTGTGTGCTTAAACTAAAGAGTTGTAATCGCTTTCATTAACAGTCTCACCACATGTAGGCACCATCTAAAGAGTTTGGGCGGTTGGATTTATAAAAGAGAGGGTTCTCAAAGAGGCACATTATGTCATGGGAAATGTACTGCTCATGGGCAATTAGCATTTTCTTTATTTGCTGGTGCAAATAACACTGTTGTAACAGGAATAAGATATTTGAATATGCAGTCTTAAAATTATTTTAAATTGTGTAAATTTTAAACTTCAACTTTTTTTACTACACTGCTGAGTTAAAACTAAATTAAACTAAACTAAAATTAAAACAAAAATTTGGTTGGCTTAAAATGGACCCAAAATAGGGTAAAATCATTGGGTTTGTTCATATTACACCCAGAGCTTGGTTATTTTTAAACCAGCATTTTTTTTTGAGTATAAGAAATCATATTTTAGGTTGTAAGGTATAAAATGTTTGTATTAAACAACAGCACCAGTTAAAGTAAAAATATAAAAAATGTCAATGCCAAATATATATATTTATCTCAATTGATTATTTTATTCATCAAGTATGCATTATATTGATCAAAAGTGAATATTAATTATAATAATAACAAATGCTTTTGTTTGGTTTTGTTCTGTGGCACCAAATCAGAATTTCTGTAGTAGAGCCCGACCGATATATCGGCCGGCCGATATTATCGGCCGATATGAGCTAATTGCATTTAAATCGGCATCGGCGTTTATAACGGCCGATGAAACATGAGAAACAGTCTCATATTCTTCACTCATGTTATGAGTGTGGCATAGTTTGCCCACCAGAGGGCGGTCTGCAGCTCCAGAGTTGCAACAGCGCCAGGAAATCCACAAAGAAGAAAGCGATCAGCCAAGCCACCCAGGTGAGTCTGTCGTTCGTCATGTGAAATGATTGTAGATTTAGTTCATACACTGTATATAAAAACGGTGTGGTAGTTCTAGTTAATGGTCCTATCATTATCACTTCTAAATATTCTGTAACATCACTTACAGCCGCTAATGCATTGCTATATTAGATTAGCCACAAAGCTAATACCATGTTTATCAGTGGAAGAGCGCGAACGTTAATAAGAGGTCGAACTATAAAGTTAGCGTTTAGTGCTTATTCTATTGCGGTGTGTTTCCCACATAATGACCGCGTAATGGGCCTTTCACACAGGACGCGGTATGCACAGCGCTTGGCCGCTGGGTTTAGCGTTGCCCTTCAGATACAACGCGATTTGCCCTGCTCTGCGCTATGGCGTAGGCAGAGTTTTAAAAACTTTTAGCGGGAGCTCTTTCATAGTCTGTTGTTCCTCTTTTCGGTCAGCAGCAAACATGTATCTGTCCCGTTGTAAGAAGCGAGCGATAGCGCTAGTCCTGCTGATGAGAATTAAGAGAGAAGCAAGGAAGAAGAGGCTACCCTCAGGCCCAGGGAACAATTTGGTGAATTCAGGCTGGTTACGTTACTCTAACGCTAATATAGCTTCCTTTTTAGCAGGCCCCTTAAATGCTTGCTATTAACTTGTTTGAAGGTGGTTCTTCTCAAAATTGACAGCGGTGTGTTCATGGCACTAACGTTAACCATTTTGATTCAGACTGCACAAAGAGAAGAGGAGAAGATATACGGGTCCGTTGTGAATGTGTCTGTGAGAGCAAATATAGTGTAGTTACAGTAACTACAGTAGGTGCGTCAGAAATGATTAAATCAGAGGGGACATGTAAATAAATGTGAGCTGAACAAGCGCTTTTTTCTTTTCTTTTTTTTTCTTACATATTGTTTCAAAGCAGCTTTACAGACATAACAGGAAAATGTTGAAATAATATTGTTAAATATAAGGAGGTTAATACCTATTGCTTGACAAATAAAAAAATATATATATATTTCTCATTTTTGCCTATGTAGGAGATCCCTGTTTATTATTATTATAATTCTAATGATGACATGAGTAATGATACATGGTGATATTATTAATACACATGCTTATTCTTTCTATGTCTCTCTTTCTGCCCTACAGATGGCTGAAAAAGGTGAATGATGTAGCAGCAAAAGTGTGGGACTACTTCTGCAAATACTTTAACTTTAACTTTAGTATTATAATTTATTTACAGTACACACACAGACTGTTAAAATCAGCTTCAACTGGAAGAAAGTAAAAGAGTTAAATGTTTAAAATCAGACTGTTTTTTGATCGTTAAAAAATATATACTTTTGATGTGCAATTGTTTAGTGATTGAGACCGTAATCTAAGGCTTTTTTTTTACATAAATCCCTTCTGGAAAATGGTTTATACAGCCCACGTACATAGAACAGGCAGATATTTTGCCATTGAATGTTATGTAAGTGCAGCTTATAGGAAATGGGTCTAATATCCAGTTTATTTTCAAAATCAAAATATCGGCTTATAAATCGGCTCTTTTCAAGTTAATATCGGCATCGGCATCGGCCCCCAAAAATCCATATCGGTCGGGCTCTATTCTGTAGGATCATGACACTGAAGACTGGAGTAATGGCTGCTTAAATTAAGCCTGGCAATCAGAGAAATAATACACATATTAGAATAGATATTTTTAATTGTATTAATAATGGCACAATATTACAACCCCAAACTTTTGAACAGTGCATATGCTAATGTTAGTTGTTCGCAAAGAGCACAGTGAAGGCCTTCAAAGACAGTTTAAAGATCCTGCGCCTTTAAACCAAACCAACACTAATGCAAACATCCCAGAACAAACATCACTCAAACATTGGAGCTCCATAATAACATAATTGCATGGCAATTGTTTGGACAAATGAAGCAGGATTTTGAGGTCCCATGATGTAGCCAACAGTCATATCTCTTCCAGGATATGACCTAAAGAGCTCTTTCCCTGGGGAAGATCATCAGTGAAGAACATCACTTCAACATTAGACTATCTCAAATGAGCGTGTGGCTGTTAGTCTGTCTTTCCTGATTTCCTCTGTGACATTTTCTCCCGCTGACAGTGCCATTCATTTTGTGCCTGTATCATCTGCGTGGAAAAAAATCCATCATCATCAGTGCTCTGATATCAAATGCAGTCACGAAACTAACACTAAACCAACAGCTCCACAGGCTTGTGACGTCGTCTGTAATTTTTTGCCTCTCTCATTAAAAGCTAATCCATAAGTCTGGAAGCCTTGATTGGTGGGCCTGCAGAAGAGCGAATGGGTTTCCATTTTAGAGTTTACGTAATGGAGGTTATCCAGTGCAGCTCTCAGGCCAGTCTAGGATCAACTAGAAAACAAACTCTGGCCTTTGGTCTGTCATCTAGCAGTCATCAACCAATGTTCCTAATGGCAAGTTACAGTATTGATCCCTGCTGAACTAATCAAAGTGATGTTAAGTCTGGTATTGACGTGCAACCACGAGATTCATCCGGCATGCAAGTAAACAAGATGGAAAAGGCTAATGGGAGCTTTTAGTAAACAAATGCATTAAAGAAAGAGTTTTAAAAAGAACAATTGCATTACATGTAACAACAAAATGAAATATATGAAACAAATGAAATAAAACAAGAAGCAAGAAAAGAATAAAGGTAACACAAATGAAAATAAGCCATTAAATGTCATAAAACTTAAAGCTGCAGTCGGTAACTTTTGAAGCTCTAGCGGTTAATAAACAGAACTGCTTGCGTCTTGCGGAAGATCATCGTAGCCGGAACTACTTCTCTCTGTTTATGTCTATGAAGAATCACAAAGGTACTGGGTTACTCCGCCGCGGTACCCCCGAAGCAATCTAAAATAGTCCGAATATAAACACTTATAGGTGCACCCTAGTGATTCAGGACAAGCTAAAAACACGGTTTGGAAAATGGATTCATGGTGTACTTGCTTATTATATACATTTTTCTACATTTTGAACACAAACAAAGTTACGGACCGCAGCTCTGATTGGTTATTTTTTACCGGGAGCGGATGCCTTTCTGCAAATGGCAATAGGACCACTGGGAAGAGCCAGAGGAGCTTGATTTTTTCACAGATTATCTGTCTCATATTCTACTGTCAGGACATAATGACAGGTTTAACAAATATGTAAAAAAATATATTGAAGCTTTAACAAGTGCATGCGCACACGCGCATTGATCTGCATTTGATTTTGATCCGATAAATTACAAAATATTTTTCTTACCGATTTCTTAAGTTACATTAAAATCAAATTCCTAAATTTATACATTCATAAATGATTTTCATAAAACGTATATTTATTAATTTAAATCAATTTAAAATTAAATCAAATTCAAAACATAAATCTATTGTAACTGTTTGTTGTGTAGCGGTTTACATATATTTTGTTGTATTTTTCATGAATTCACAAAACAAATATGTAAAAAATTATTAAATAAATACCACCCATTCAAATGTATACATTTTGTATATTCAGATTTTATTGTTTAAAGTTTGTTTATTGTTTTTTTTTTATATTTATATTTTTTTAACATAAGATAACCTAAAAATGATCAAAAACATGTCACGTTAAACACCCACATGTGATCATCATTGATGTTCCTGTTAAATCAGATAAATAGTAAGCTTGTGTGTACCGGATGCGGCATAGCCACATTTAAGCTCAACTGGACTATATGGGAGATCAATAACATCAATCAGGACAGTAGCTAGGGTGTCCCACATAGTTCACAGACCGCACCCCTCGGGGAATCTGAGCACATAGACAAAACCAGAAAAGCAACTAAAGAGGAAAGATGCAAAAATGTTGTCCATCAGGCAGATAAGTCAAATAGTCTTTAAAACACAGACCCCTGACCCACATTAGCTTCATTCCAAAGCCACATTTAACCCGATTCCCCAGAGTCAGACTCTTTCAGAATCCAGAGAACCAGTGTTATCCTGAACACGCACACTGTCTGCTGTTGCCAGGCACGCTTGTGATTCGGCAGCCTGCATTACATGTGCTAATCCTGTGGCTTCAATACTAGAGATCAGTCGAGCTGAGTATATAATGACTTTCCCCAAGTTCAACTGGGATTGGACGAGCAAACACCAAATCACACATGCTGATACTGGTTATTAATTATGGAGGGTCATCAACAGGTATCGGTGGTTATTGGGAAGTAAACCGCCATCCAAGTGTAACCATGGTGGTAATCACAATGCAACACGCTACTGAAAAGGACAAAAATACTAAAAGTAAAGGTTCCAAACGGTGGGGGGATTGGGGTTTACAGAATCATTCTGGGTTTCCAGAAGGACAGTTCTTAAAGAACCATTTTTTTTTTTGAATAATCTAAAGAGCCTTTTTTCACTATATTTTCACTACTTTTTTCACCTGTTTTCCAATGGAATGGTAAAGGTTGTTCATGCACTCCTAAAAATAAACACTTTTTATTAGAATTTATGGTTAGAACATTTATCTTCAATAGAAACGTTCCATTTAGCAATAGGTTCTTTATGATGGAAAAATGTTCTTAAGAGTTTTAAAATGCTCTTTACAGTTCTGTAAACAGTTTTTTACGGTTTACAATATCTTTTATTAACTGTTAACTGAAAGGTTTAGTGGGGAATCAAAATTAGTTTTTTTTTTTTTTTACAGTAATGTCAATGAAGAACCATTTTTGGTCCCCCAAAGAACCTTTGAGTTGACCGTTCATAAAAGAACAATTTTTAGTATTAACATTTGAACAATCTAAAGAACCCTTTCCTCTAATGTCCTCTAATGGTTTCATAGATGTTAAAAGTTCTTCATGGAACCATCAATGCCAAAAAAATAATCTTTATTTTTAAAAGTGCATGGCATCGCTGTGAAAACCACCATTTGAAAACATTATTTTTAAGAGCATCAAACCAAACATGCCAATAAAAAAAACTTTATTTTAAAGCATATAGTATTGAAGTAAACATGTGAACACATACATACACACACATATATATATATAGATAACTAGCTATAGATGTCTAACCTCTGACCTACAACCAACAAAAACAGATCAGAACATTCAAAATAGACACACATAAATCAAAGTACAAATGGTAACAAATTAGATGAATGAATCATCAACAGATTGTTTATGAATAGCTGATTAAGTATGTAATTATGTCACTTGGCACACCCACAGGAAAAATGCACACAAATCTCAATCCATTCATAATACTTCCTCAGCTGAGGTCAGAACATTACTTCTGTTTCCCCTGACTCACTGAGCTAGGAGCCAGGGACGAAAAAAGACAAAAGCACACACACACACACACACACATACACACCAGTTCATCTGAGGCCAAAGGGTAAGTATGCATAAAGCTTATCGGCAACGATCCATGTATCTTCACATGGCAACACACACACAACAAATTCTAACAGAGCTAGGCTAGCAGAGACAAACATCCAGTCAAACGTCAATGTTGAACTGACTTCACATTTTGATTTCTTTAAAACAAAGACAGCACGCTCACCTCTCAGTAAGGCACGTCAAGACTCAAGAGCACATCGTTGTGTGAAATCCAGGCAGCGAGAGCTATGTTGATCTCAGCTCTGAACGCTGTGGTGTGGGATGCATGCAAACCGCAATGGCTCATACATCTCTCACCATCAAATCTGGTCCTGAAATAGCAGGCGAAACTCCCTCTACTCCACAAGATCAACACAAAAAAAAAAAAAGAATTTTCTAAACAGTACGGTCTCGGTTTTAAATCTCCAATGGATTTACAGTATAAGCAGTCTGAATATTTTAATATATGACTACAACTGTAAGCTTGAGCTCAGAGTCTGAATAAGTGCACCGTCTACACACACACATACACAGATGTTCCCGGTCTGACTGGGACCACCCTCTTCCTGTATGCCACGCCTCCTTTCTGCAATTTTTAATGGGAGGGCAATAAGAGAGACTGCAGAGTTTGACTACACCCACAATTACAGAGCTGACAAGTGTACAGTGACAATAGATCTGAGAGGTTTAATTATTTAATTCAATATTAGGTTACACATGGACTAATAAAACTGACAAAAGCCCATTACAAAATGTCAAAAACTTAAATATTAAATAAATAAATAAGAAAGTAAAAGCCATGTATGAATAAATGGCTTACTATAATAATAATAATAATAATATAATTTTATATTATATAATATTATATAAATATTACTAAGAAAAACTTTTACTGAACTATTAATGTGATAGACATGAATAATACCTTAAATCTCACTTAGGATTTTCAACTATTGGCCATAAAATGAACAAAACAACAATAACAACCAAAAAGACACCACAAGCATGAATATCTTAAAGACTTGGACAGCCACTTTAGAAACCACTTTTTTGTGGAAAAAAAGCACCACACATTTTCTCCAGAAAACATAAAAATGTAGTTTAAACTGTTTAAACCATTTATAAACATCATAAACTACCTTACACTGCCAACAAAGTACAAATCCTCACAAATAAAGATGTTTTCTTTACAAAATGTCTCTGCGTGCCTACAAATAAAGCTTGCTTTTGTTAGTGGGTGCAGTGAAGATAGTAAACAAGTTAAAGCAGATTTTGCAAGACTTGATTTGAAATGCTCATAATTCTGAATGCCTTCTGTCTATTAACATTTTACAAACCTTTGGCTTAGAAACAGCTGGAGAGGACGATTAAAAAGCCGAACAGCTGTCACAGAACATCTTTCCTGCAGATATGTTAGTGTTTATTTCCTTTTTTTTTTTTTGGACCTTCTGTAGCAAAGCACTACCAAGCTCTCAGGCATTTTAGGCAAATAGGCCTTTTCAGGCAAATTAATAAATCAAACGTTTTTGGGTACTGATTTCAAAAACACATTCAATTTGACAAGATATGCCATCTGCAACAAATTTTATTTTTGTAATGGCTTTTTTAAGTTCAACTGGACTGATTAAAGTTTGAAAAATAAGGATCTAGGTCTGGATGAGAATGCTGTCAATATTGGTTATAGACATTGAACACCAGCTGAAAAAGAAAGTTGTTTTAGAGCCTGACCAAGTTATTAAATTTTGATTCAAAAAATTCTTAATAGCATGCACTGCTAAAATAATCTAAAATAAGACCAATATCATGTGTGGCTTATGTTGACTTAAACTGACACTCACACAGAAGATGTCTGGTCACGTAGTGTATCTTAAACACTGAGTGATTATTCAGTTAACATCAGCCATATCACTCAGCAACTGATTAATCACTAGTTAACGTCACTCAATTGACCTCCATCATCCAATCAGCTGTACTTACACACAGACGCACACAAAAACACGTACACAATGTCTGGGTGCATTCCTAGAGCACTCCGTTTCAGATATGAAATGCCATTATTTTCCCAGAATACTACTTAGAAGCAATAATGAAAGCCTTGGTTTCCAAGAGAAGATCAAATTTCCTCTGTTTAAAAGACATGAACCAGAGTGCATCTGGCTCTTTCCTCTTCTGTGCTGAGCACAGGTCACCAAGGTCAGGTAAGGGTCATCATCAGGAAGTGTGGGCACTGCTAATGGTGATGTATGTCTGTTGACAGAAATTATTGATCACGGACTTTGCTCTTTGCATCAGTGGAGCAGACAAATACAATCACTTCACTGCATCAGCACAACAACCGCTACCATCTGAGGTCAGAGTCTATGCCAACATTATGCCAAATACATTTTTTACAAAATACAAGTACAAAAGTAATAAAAAAAAATTGTTTTTGCAATTAAATGCACAACAAAAAAATCTGATAATGATGAAACATTATGAGCTTATTAAAAATTAATTTAATTCAGATTCTGACCATGAGAGCACTGTAATTGAACTATTTATTTGACTGTCATATCAGCATGAAACGCTATTATTCATTTCAAAATAAAATAAAACAAAATACAATTTGCTGACCTTTTGCACTTACACAGCGGAGCACCAGCCTTTCATAACCGCTCAACATACCTCAACTCCCACACCTTGACAAGGGGAAACTATTTCAATGTTTCAAGCTTTTTTAGACATAAGTGTTCATTGAATCAATTGTAAAATCAATTTTCCATGTCAAAAAAGAAAAAAAAGTTTCCTTTTTCAACGTCAAATAACTGACGAATGCAAAGAGAACGCTGGAAACACATAAGTCAGCAATATTTATTATTTATTGGCATGAAGTTTCGTGCAGAATAACAAACAGCAACAGGAGTGTAACATTCTCGAAAAAATATATATGCAAGAGGGGACGGCTGCCATAACAAAAGAAAAACATCTCTGCAGGCTTCAACCCGGCTGCATTTATGATTTAGGCAATTCAAAAATCATTTTAAAAAATGATTCAATCCATTTCAAACAACTGTTCAGAAAAATGAAACTTTAAATGGACTTGAGAACAGGCCATGTGTGTTTTTTTTATTGAACGTAACCGACACTTAGTCTAGGCGGCACCAGGCAGGCATAAGGAAATGCACCAAAAGGCTAGGACCATTACAAATTTATTGGACAGGAAAACAAGTCGATCAACATTTCAGGGTCCAGAGCAGAGCATTTTTTATTCACTGTATGTCCAGCTGTTGAGAAGATACGCTCCGACCGCACTGATGTCCCAGAGACACTCAGCAGCAGCGCAAGGTGGGGGTATCGCTGTCAGCTTGCAATGGTCCTTTTCATAACTCAGAATCTCCTGTAATTAGATGCACGAATGAGGAGAATTCACGTCTACCGCGCCGCGAGACCTCCAAACGCATGTAAACGCTTCTTTACATTGACTTAACATTGAAATCATTCGCGCCAGACGCTCTATTCACGTTTGGTGTGAACGCAGAGAGGCTGCTTTCGACGTCAGTGGGATAAAATTTCTGGTATTTTATATCTAGCTTTCGCAACGCATACTGCACTTTCAGAATTCATTATTTTCTTTTCTGCTTGTTTGTGAGTTGTTACATCTATATTTTTTAATTGTTTAATTCTTTTAAAATTAATAGTGTACATATTTGGTTAAAATCGATTCCCTATTTTCATTTTCGAAACTTCTTTTGGTTGGTCCGATCGATTGTGCAATCGATTTTCGAACTAAAAGTGACAGCCCTAGTCTTGAGTAAACTCTGAGAGCAAAAACATACAGCCGTCTCCTCTCTAAGGGCTTTCTCACACCCTTAGACTGTCAGGTATAGAGACGGGTGTGGGAAATGGGTGTGCCTGATGACAGCATGTGCATCACGACCCATGGGCCTATGGGAAAGTGTTTATAGCATGACCACACATTAGAGGGTTATTCCACCACCCACCTCTGACCTTGCCCCTGATTATCCCAGAACAACCTCCCTGATCCTTTCAAAATACAAAGTGAAGAAATAACACTGTTCCCTTTGGCCGAAAACCTCTTACGATGGAATGGATAAAAGCTGGAATAATTCAGAATTGGAAAAGTATAAAGGTTGCAAAAGGCCAGAAGAAATCACTCATCTCATTTACTCAAGAGTCATATCAACACACCCACTCATTACACAGCAAAAAAAACCTCTTTTGTTGCCATAAAAGAAGGGATATCCTGTTTCCTCAAAATAGAAACAAGCATAAAGTCACTTTCCAAACAGACAAATCAAATTCTAATATAAAAACGTGCCAGAAAGATCTTGAAGACGCAGCAGCCAGTTCAAACCGGTGAAAGTTTTCTGTCCTCATTATATGATACGATACAAATCTAATCCAAAGCAGTCAGAGCTTTACATTAATATAGTCATTGTTTTGGTCCATGCATGAAGGAAACATTTTTTTTCACTTTAGATGTGTCACACACACAGGAGAATGAATTCAAGGTGTGACGACTCAGAACCTCGCCCTTTAGAAACAACCTGTGATTTATTTAAACATACACAGCTGTATAGCTGTATATGACAGCCAGTGTTGACAAGCGCCATTTAACCATCAAGTCTGACAGCTAGTGGTAGCTAACATGGAAATAATTAAGTTAGAGACATGACCCAGCATTCCCTAACCCTACCGCAACTATTATCGGCCTCATTAAATATGGCAGAAAGAGAATGAATAGTTTGGTTTTTCAAAAACAGTTCTGGCGAGAATGGCGGCATAAATAGTCTTGCTTTTGTCCGTAGTCGAGGGGATGAAAGTGGGAGCTCTGTGGCCTTTCTTCCACGCCGCAGGACAAATGTAGTCAGTTTTCCCCACCATTATCGCTCTAATGTGCACCCTGAAGGGCTTCTAGTCATTGCCAAACCCGAAGAAGCATATTGGTTCACCCTGGTAACAAAAAGGCCAATAAAAATCCCCCCCGACAATCACACTGCCACTGGCTACTGTTTGGAAACACCCTACCACATGTGCCGGCACCAACCCAGAGCCAATTAGAGACCTTCAGACTTGATTGCATTTTCAGCCTCAGCGGTCTTGTTGAGAACTTGCATTTCCACTTAAGCTAAACCCACATTTGCACACATTTCATGGCCCACTGAAATGTTTAGTTAATGCTGGCTGGTCGCAGGCATTCCCTTCTGCAAAGCTATCTAGCTTCCTCAGTTCTCGAATACAATGACCTCCCAAACATCTTTGTTTCAATCCCCAAGCATATTTATTGTCGGCCTGTCTTCCTGGTGCAAGTGGAGTTGAAGGCTTACACAGTTTCTTGCTGCTTCAGTAAACTACTCGAGCCTCTGATTCAAAGGACAATGGCTGTTGGGCTCCACCTTCATCTAGTGAATCCATTACTTCATAACTACGTCATGCTTCCCCGTGTATCACTGAGGCTAGAGGAATCTGGAGGAAGAAAAATACTGAAGAAATAATTAATAAAAAAATGTAAATTAAATTAATATATCTTGGTTATCCAAACAATGGAGCAAAAAAATGAAAAGTAATGGAAAAATGGAAGATAATTTTTTTTTACATTTTCTGCTCCCACAGAAAATAAAATAAAATCTCTCAGCTGCCCTAACAATTAAAAAAAGAAAGGGGATAAAATAAAATATAATAAAATAAAAAGCATCAAAGGGTTTTTATGCAATATGTCTCTGAGGGTTTCTGGCATCAGAAAGTTTGAAAACCACTGGCTTAGCATAATAACTCTGTATTAAATAACCACTTAGTTTTTACAAAAGCAAAATTAATGGTTTCATGGTTTAATTGTATAAAATATGACTAAGAATACTACATACCCTGAAAACGTATATGTTCTACACCTGTCCTGTGTAAATATTAGATTGGCCTTTGCCATTTTTGCCTAATTTGGAAATGGCTTTGGATTTTGTTTATCTAAACTGGCACCATTCCACCCTCCGTCAAGCTCAAAGTCTACATACTGTATCTGGGAATCCTATACAGCAAGGAACCTTCATGAATACCAGTCAAACTGCACTGTCAAAGGCAGACATTTACTTGTTCTCCATTAAGGAATGTTAGCTCTTGCATCAGTTGTAGATTGCAACAGGATGCCATGGGCCGTGGCAATGCTTGATACTACTGGAACTTGTAAAAAGGACAGATTGGTTCAATGGTATGTGTGTCCCCTGCCCAACCTGAGAGCCATCTACCAATGGTTGTTAGAGCACTGGGGTGCAAGACTGCGAGATTGTAACATTAACAACATGAGATCAGAGCATTGTCTGAATTTTATCCAGGAGAGAATGGCAAATTTAAACCGCTACACTGGGCTTTTGTTCCACTACACTGGACAGAGCTGGGATAGGCCTCCCAGAACACCTCCTTTATCCAAGTCACACAAACCCTGAGGCACATCCATACACACACACACACACATACCCTATCAACTACTTCTGCAGGCTTGTGCAGTACAGTACAGTACAGTACAAGTCAAACACCACCTTATGAAGAAGAGACACCAAGACACTACTGATATAACAGATCGAAAGGAAAACAAACAGTGGGTGTCTTTACAATGACAATATATAAAGTTTGCTCATAATGAAACTGAAATTAGTCAAATGAATATACGGGTCATATTTATCCACTAAATAAAAAAATTAAATAAAAAATTATATATGTTAGTGTTGGGCGATATGGTCATTTTTCAAATTGTCATATCGTCAGCCCATGAGATCGACGATACATGATATTATCGTGCATGGGTGGAGTAAGAGAGACTCTTTGTTCTAGGCATAGCATAACTATTTGGTGTTTTAAACCGCGCAGTAATGTTGGACATAATTAAACATTCTAAATATATAAGTATTCAAAACAGGTAAGTTCATGTGTTTGGAGTAGAAGTGAACTGATGCATCAGCCATACAGAGCTACGGAGCGCACGCCTCATGATGAGACCGACGCACCGCCACAGAAACAAGAATGAGATGATTTCTAACATAACTGTGGCATTAAACTCAGTTAGTGAGGGCTTGTTTAAAATATTACACACATATAGACTGTTCAGATTACTTGTTAAAGTGCAATGAAATACCTTATATCTGCAGACGATGTATGTCTGTTTGTGGATGGGGACTTTGTAACGGCCAAAACTATGTATTTTGCATGCATCACGATCACATTATAGAGCGGAGTGCATGACAATAATAACAAGGCAGCAGAGCAAACTTATCATCCATAGTGGTTCTCACATAGTCCTTCTATGTCATCACCACATAGCGAGTTATATAAGTTAAGTGATCAGTCTTTAAGTGGTTACTACGGGAGAACCAGTATGGATGATAAGTTTGTTCTACCACCTTGTTATTTTGTCTTTACTTCATTTGAAATGGCAAGAAAGAGTTAATCTCTCGTCTCGTGTATGAGAAGTGCACGTTGCCGTGTACCAGCCTTTAAATGTGTGTGACACAAATTCCTCGTTTTTTATCTTTTATCCGAGTCAAAGCGTTACAACTTCATCGACTACAAGCTCCAATCCTCTATTGCGCTGTTTTGGCAAACAGAGAATGTCAAACTGAAAAAATAAATAAATAAAAGGTGTACAGCATAGCACTTTAGACAAACTAGAGACATCCTTCACAGAGCTTTGAAGACATCTCTTGTTGCCATGGATACAACAGAGAGGCTGTCATGGGCTTGAGGGTTTTGGGTGTTGTCTTCAAACTTGAAACAAGATTAAGGTTCTCTATTTTAGCAAAGCAACATGAGCATGTGATAATCAGACCAGAATATCCAAACCGACTCGTCTTTCTCTTACTTCCAATTGTGTACACACAGCAAAACTAAAACAGCTCCAAATGCCACAAAACGCAGACATATTACGTGTCTTTCTATTTACAACATATTTCATCATACATTATGCACTCGGGAGACACAGAAACTATGCATAAACACCACTTAAAACCTAAAAAAAGCACTTAACCAGATTAGCTCAGAGGCAGAGCCCATGGGAGGGTGGAGTCTTGCGTCTGGTATCGGTTGCACTCTGAAAGAAGTCCCGGTATCAAGTCTTGGCGCTACTTTGGCATTCTCTAGCACTGAGATACTTCAGATGTGTTAATGTGACCCCACCTCAGTAATTGAAGACATTTCCCACACGTCTAATGTCAGCATCTCTACCAGCCTCCCCAATCAAGCAAAACAAACTCTCGTTGCTGTGCAAGACATGCATGCACACAAACCCTTCTATCAGCCCTGTCCCAAAAAAAAAAAAAGAAGACCGAGGGCTGGGACTGCAGGCATGCAATTCTGGGCCATGCTGGAGGGATTTGGCTTATTGCCTAGCATGTTAAGCACTAGAGGTGTGACTAAACGAGAGACGCTGAACACAGCACGCTGCAACAAATTAATAAGGTCAAACAGCCCCGGATGAGCAGTCGTGGATATAAAGGAATGTGGCAATGATTTTCGATGCGAACGAACCTACATTACATCCATGAGCGAGCAGCAATTTCGGTCAGATCAGAGATGCTTCTTTGCTTTAATATCGCTGCAATACTGTTGTTGCAAGTCTGTGCTTGTGAGCTTGATCATAGAAGAATGTTATAACTGCTTGTTATTGCAATAATTTAAAATGTTGAGGTGGATTGCTCACAGATGTAATTGTAACAAATGTAACAGATTGTAACAGATGTAAGAAATCTTAGGAGAATTATTTTCATCATCCAAACCATCAGGAAACAGACCCCACACAGGTTCAGTATCAGTCTATGATCTTTGTGGTAAAGCTACGGCACGTAAAAGACCCCATGAAATTGCTTGACAAGCAGTCTTTCTTGCCAAACTGACATATTTCATTTTGAAGGAAGGAAGGAAGTTAGAATCAGGAAGAAGATTTAAAGGAATAGTTAACCCAGAAATGAAATTTTGCTTCACTCACCCTCAGGTCATCCAAGATGTAGATAAGCTTGTTTCTTCATTGGAACGGATTTAGCATTACATCACTTTCTCACCAATGGATCCTCTGCAGTGAATGGATGCCATCAATATGAGAATTTTTCCTCCTTTAAAACTTTATTTTTATCATATTACAAAGAATACCATGGCCTCAGTTTTGTCCTCAACAACCTCAGAATCAACCCAGGAAAGAGAAAAAAAAACTACAACAGATGCGCCAAAAACCAATGCATACTCCATCAAGACCACAAGTTACTAACAATCGCTGTGCTCCATTGCACTAAACTTAGTGCATACTTCTGTTGTGAATAAACACCATCTTGCTCCTGATATTTTAAGTTTCACTGCGTAAAACATTTCTTTATCAAAACACAACTCGCATCAAAAGCAACAGTTTTTCCAAAAAGCATTTCTACTGCCGTGCATGAAAAGTAGATCTTCATTTGGTTACTTATTAACTTCCCTTTGTCCTTCATGAACTGTAGCAAAACATCTGGTAAAACAGTGACAACCACTGTCTGAATTAAACTGAAGTAAACCTAGCGTGTAAATGAGTTTTAAATGGCAACACTGTATCAAACTGTCATGAGTTGGTAAGTAGACTAAAGAAAAACACTATGAAGTGCACTTTCTGACGTGAACTATCAAAGTGAAGAAATAATCACAAACAGACAGGGTTTCAATACAAACAAACGTATCGAAAATGAAAACAAATGTATTTAATTTGTTTTAGAAATTAGACGAGCGTCATTCGTCCGTTGAACCGCCGATTTTGCATGCATCTCTATGTCCCACCCTTTAAAGCCAAATCACTTCAAAAGAAGTCCAAAGTCGGCTGTATTTATACTGTTTGTTTTTCTGGACGTGTCATGTAGCTGTCAGTTTGAGGTCTGAGATTGAGAAGTTACCTTGTAAACAGTCCCATCCTCCCCGCGAACGCTCTGGGCTCGTGCGCTCTCATTCCCCCTGTGCAACAATACAGCACGATCCGACAGGCAGGTGACGTCATCCCTTTTAGGCTTGGGGGCTTGACGTCGGTGCGCATGCGCAACGTTGGGACGCATGTTTATATGGGTAATGTAGTTAGAAAACGAGGATGAGCGATGTTTGGACATTTAAACCACATTGAAAAAAAATACTGATTGAGATGCAATTCCCATAGATAAAAATAGACAGGCTGTAAATCATTATTATTATTTTTATTATTGTAAAACAAAAGATTAAAAGACCAATTAGTAACTTATTCAAATCTTAAATTCTTTTCCATTCTGTAACACTGAATTACTACAATCATTTATGTTCTAATGTGAACACCTGGAAGTCCTCTCAGTGGTTGATTTGAGTAGTTAAACACAAAATTAGTTCAAAGGAGCACACAATTATGTGACCATTAACATAATTAACACTAACTGGCAAGCAAATCTTACATTAGACCAATTTGCATTGTTGTATAGAGCTGAAATACATCACTCAAATTTCTTTCTTTCTTTCTTTCCTTATTTACAGTTTTGAATTCTTGAAAAAATCATACCAAACAAACCAAAAAAAACTTGCAATGACCTGAAGCATCAAGCATGGCGTGCAATGAGTCAAGAGGTAAACGTCGTAACATATAAAACACGTTAAGAATATTCATTTTATTTTTTTATGCATGAAATAACAATTGAACACTGATGTCCCATTAACATGCTTTCCTTAATGCTTTGTATACATCACATGAAGCTCAATGTAGTACTCATTGCACTTAAAAGCAATTGAGGGAAGAGATCCATAGGATTTATTTAGGCAGAAGCAGGCCACAGACAGACTTACAGAGGATTATGGGAATGATTGTACATGGTGGGCTGTCTGGTGGAATTACAGACATGGCAGCAGCTGGTGATGGAGTTTGGACCACACTAACCCATGATCAAATTTTAATTCCCAGAAACTACAGTACAATAGCAGAAATACTACCTGTTCTAATTTGTTTACAGGAATCAATGTTAGTAAAAAAAAATGGACTCACCAGAGTTCCTCTCTGAACATTAGAGTCAATAATTGATAATTATTTTGAATCATAGTGTTGTCTTATAGTTATTTATTATTATTATTATTACTAATTGTCCTTGTGACTGATATAGCTAAAACACTGTGTATATTGTTGTTGTTATATTTTATGTAAATACTGTAATTACATTGAGTATTAACTCGTAAGGTTCATATATCCAATATTTAATAGAAATATTTTTAACACAGTTAGAATGTTTAGCAAAGGCTATAGGACTTATGGGTCAGAAAAACAAGTGCGCAGCCACCTTTAGAACTTTGTCTTTGAACTTCTAAATTTGCGGCCGCTATAGCATCACTGTAAAGAGTAATTAGCTGACGAGGTAGATTTAATTATTGTAGAATTAACGAAATTGATCATGAGCCCTGCAATGTCCGGAGTGGATGCCATAACTAATGGCAATAGACTGGCAGTCTGGCAAGACATTAAAAAGATTGGTTCATTATTTATGATGCTGTGGTAGACAGAAGACAACGAGATTGTCATCATGATGTTTTGAACATGACAACCAGAGTAACTACACAACGTTCTCTGTTCTCACTTCTCCAGGCAAACTTTCCACTTCTTTTATTTCTATTTTTATTTAAACAAACGTGTCATACTGTTTCTGTCTCCACTCCCTGCTACAACTGTACATAATCACTATCTCTCCTTCAGCTATTTTGGCAACAGATCTTTAGTCCTAAAAACTCACTAAGGACACGTAACTTGGCTTTCATCGTGCCTCATTGTCTTGGCAGTCAGTAAATGTCTTTTCAGAAGCCAAAGCTGTTTCTTTCACTTCAGCTCAGAGTCAGTACGCCAGACTAGAGCCGTCATGGTTGGAAGGACAGTCTGTTTAATGTATAGAGAGGGCAGCACTTCTAAGGACTAGGCCGAGAGCATTAGAGGTGTGTAAATATTTAAGCAGCCCAGGTCTGCATATCGTTACTTGCACAGAAACTAATGGAAACAAGTCTGAGCTCTCTATAAGCAGCTCAAAAACAAACTGCTCTTTCAAACTGCTTAAGCCAGAAGGATTCAGTCCAAATTCTGTCTGGATTACAAGACTTATCTGTGACACCTATTTGACCCTTAAACTAAGACTGTAATTACTGATTCTGAGCATAATTTGTCAAAAAGATTAGTAAAACTATACTGTAAAATATTATTTCAAATAACTGTTTTCTGGTGTAATGTGTCTTAAAATGTGATTTAATCCTGTGATGGCACAGATGAATTTTTAGCAGCCATCACTCCAGTCTTGAGTGTCACATGATCCTTCAGAAATCATTTATGAAAGACGACTTTATTATCAGTGTTGGAAACAGCTGTGCTGCATGTATTTTTTCCGGATTGGATTTACTATCACTTTTGATCAATTTAATGTGTCCATGCTGAATGAAGGTATTAATTTCTTTAAAAAATCTTTTGAACAGTAGTATAAATTAAACATTTTCAAGATGCTAAATAGTTAAGGCAATAAATCATTTTGGACTTACTGTATTTAATCACGCATGTGATGTTTCAAACCCTCATGACATTTGGCAGAATGTCAAGGCTGCTCTTTTCCATTCAATGAACGTGAAAGGAGACTGTTGCGGCCCAAAAATGATGTAAAGCACTATGATATAAACATCTAAAAGCAGTCTATACACTTTGTGCACTATATTCTATGCCTTATTAAGTCATTATGTTAAAAACAGACAAAGAATGCAAGTATTATTTGCTCAAAAAACTTTGCTTGTTCACATTAAAACAAGGTAGATCAAAACAAGTAACAGCAAGTTTGCCCTTAACTATGAGACATGCAAGAACAAATGGCTTCTGACATCGAACCAGGGTTTATATCCATCATATTTTACTATACATTTTTAGGTTGCGACGGTCTCATCCTTCACTTTCATTGTATGGAAAAAGAGCAGTCAGGATTTTCTGCTGTGGTGTCCACTAAATAAATTAAATCACATGGGTTTGGAACAGCATTTATTCATTTAACTCCTCACAGAGAGCACAAAAAATCCATAATTTAGGCATTAACTTCAAGCTTTATCTTCCTCTGCAGAATACCATTGCCTTGCGTATTTAACAACAAGCTACTCTTGCTGTTGTGCTTGTTTCAACCCGAAATCAACCTTAAGAGTACAGATGAACAGAGCCAGAAGTAGAGTAGATTATGGGCCCTCTGTGGGACTCAGAATCAATCTCATAATGTTGATCTGCATTTAACCCTTAAGACTGAGATCTGTGAGAAGCTTAAACGCACTCAACTCGCAAAGCTGTTTACGTCTGTTTAATCTTGGCAGAAACTTTTATACCCACAAAGAGCTGGTACCCTAAACGTTACTCTTATTCAAGCTATTCAATAATGTATAACTAGATAAACATTCTCATATAGCACTCATTTCAAACAATCATCAATCAATGCAAAAAGAACGCTGCTCATGTCAGAAACAGAACAATATCTTAACCACAGTAAAGTATCTTGTATGCTGCCCAGCATTCCCAGTGCACCATAAAGCATTTAATGTAGCTACTACAATCACAGTCTTTGTGCTAACACAATTACCTGCCTTTTTCCAATCACATGACAAAGTACTTGGTAATTTCATCGCTATTAACATGGATCATGAAGTCCAGCAGCCTTTGGAAACAAAGTGGCTCCTGAGCTACAGCCGGTGGTTTGCATTCCACTGTTGCGTCTGCAGTTTTCCATCACTTCCAAAATCTGTTATAAAAGCTTATTTCTACCATAAAAAAGGATAATTGTGCTTTTTTTTGTCTCACTGTGTCTTTCTGATTTTTCTTGCAATTTTGACTCAACTGTAAGTTTGTATCTCTCAATTCAACCATTTTCTCAGAATTGTGTGTTTATGTCTTCACAACTCACAGTTGCCAGAAACATTTCGAGAGAATTATGACAAGCTTGTTTGCACCAATAATAAAACAAATAATAATAATAAATTCCTTATACCTCACAATTCTGCTTTTTTCTTGTGACTCTGAGTTGTATCTCACAATTATTCCGACATTTTTTTCACAGAAGCTTGTTTCCACCAATGATTTTTTGAAATTTGCAATACCTTACAATTCAGACAGTTTTTTCACAATTCAGAGTTTATATATAAAGATTGTAAGATATAAGCTTAGAATTGCAAGGGGGAAAAGTCTGAATTATGAGATAAGTCACAATAGTCTTATTTTTTTATTTGTTTTATTCTGTCGCTAAAATAAGTTTCATTAATCTGAAGACTTGCTTTCAGGCAAACATGAGAAATTAATTTTAATTTTATTTTATTTTAACTTTTACACACAGGTAACAGTTAAATGTCTGTCTTAGATAATAAAATGCATTATTTTATATTAATCTATTTTATGATGTAGCCATGTAATTATCATGCAGAGATATATACAGTTGGTTCAACAACAAAAGTAAGTTACTACTGTCCTAAAAAACATTGGTCATAATTTGTTTAATTATTGAAGTGTGAACACTAGGACACAAATATCAAAACAGACGTTAGCACCACTTGCTGGTTACTGGTGGTAAGTGACAAGATTCTGAGGTGATAAAGGATTTTATTACAATATTTCACTAAACCAAGGTGTTACAGAAAATCTTAAGATTTTGTCTAGTTCTGGATGTTTGCTCAAAACAGACTTCTCTGATACACAGGCTGCTCTCAGCTGTTTAAAACGCAGGTTATCCATATTATCTTTTGATTTACGTTTCACAACATGTCAGCACAACTCAAAGCAGATGCTTTGACCATTTATCTCAGATGTGAGAATCTAAAGATGTGGTCATTTCCGGATGACTGCCTGTAGATGCTGCAGCTGAGCCAGGTTCACGCTGCTGCCCCCACACACGATCATTACCAGCGAGTCAAGCGGTTTAGGAAGGCGTCCCTCTTCCTGTAGCCTTTGGATGACACCGCTGTACACTGCAGCCAATGATGCTCCGCAGGCCAACTCCACCAACACACGCTCCTCATCTGAATACAGTACACAGAGATCGACTGTGAAGCAAGCTTTGTTGTTATTGAGCTGTTTGATTGCCTTGATCACCGTGATGAACCTACCCAGGAACAGTTCCACTGCCTCCAGGGCCTGTAGGTCTGTCACCACCTCTGAAATAACACTGGGCCGTTTGCTGTACTCAAATGCTTGCTGGCATGCTGTTTTTGCTCCCAAACATGTTGCTTCACTAGCAAGCGGAGATGTGCAGAAACAATCAAACATTTAGTGAAAATTGTTAATGGATTCAAGATGATTTCTTAATTAGTACCTTGTAATGTCAGGCAGTGTAACCAGTTCTCCGGCTTTCCGAGCAACATTGAGACAGTCGGCACCCACAGTCTCCATACACAGGACAGGCACATCTCCCCAGCCCACCTCATCCAGACCTTCCATGATCCCACAAAACAGACCTCCACCCCCTACGGACACCACTATAGCTCCAGGTTTGGATGGCAGTGAGGCCTTGAGCTCACGCACAATACTGGAATGACCTTTCCTAAAAGATTCGAACAGCTTTCCATCCTTGAGAAGTCCAAAACCATGAAAGAAATTTTAGGTTGTACAGCTTTAAAGTGCTGTATCTGCAAACTCACCAGACTAGAGGATGATTGAATGGGTGTATTACAGTAAGACCTTCACTTTGAGCCAAACGTAGGGCTTCAGCATTTGCATCATCCCATACCTACAATATCAGATAAAGATCTGTCATGTTTATGGTTTAGAGGCGGATAAGATAATGTAACTGCGTCATATCTAGAATAAAGGCATTTAGGATAACTGTGGAGGTACTTTGCTCTTGCCTTGCCCTTAACTTTGACCGTAGCGCCCTGGTCCTTAAGTTTCTGAACTACCAGTTGGGGAGTCGATGAGGGCAGAACAATGGTGACTGGCAGCTTGAGCTTTCTTGCTGCATACGCTGTGGCCATACCAGCATTCCCACCTATACACACAAAGACAATGAGAATTTTTTTTCTTATCCAAAAATGCTGGTAAACACAATGAATAATTGATATGTCGGTGTTAAACTGGTGAGAGGGTGAAAATTGCATTTTAGATTTGTATAAATTGCCCAATGGTCAAAGGAGTCTGTAGCTACTAAAGAAATATTTAATGGAAATACAATTAAATGATTACCATTTCACTCACCTGAAGAACAAATGACACCTTTTGACTTGTTTGAACTTGCAACCTTATAAAGAAATAAAAATACATTTGAATGTGAATTGTAATTTGCAGTCGTTCCTTTAATGAGCGCTAGATGTCAGGGCGAACGTACAATACCTACTGTAGCCTACTCGACGTAAACGTTTGTTTTGTTAAAACTTAATTTAATCATGGAAACACATGAATATACACGCCATTGTCATTTTGAAATGCAACTTAGTGCTATACAACATTTAGGAGTTATGTTAAGTCAAAAATAGTTGTGGTCCTTCAACCATTTTAAGAAACGGATCCGTATTTTTCCTCACATTTTGACACATGTATCCTATTCCACGGATTTTGAAGGAACCGGTGGGTTGTGAGCTCTCCATCTTCAGATACACGGTGGTCCCGATCCGCTTAGACATGCCCGTGCTTTCGATAAGTGGCGTGACGACATGAAATCCATTTTGCTTTGACATTTTTCTAAAAATTTTCTGAAATGCATGCAGTTGATGAGGAAATATGTACAACAATATGCTCAAAATGGTAAAGCACTAAGCGCACAAACAATTACAAGTTTTGGATAGGCTTCTCGCGTTTTAAAGTGAGTTACCTCAGGTTTTCTTTTGTCTTAGGCAATCATTCAGTTAAAACGTAAAATATACAAACAAAGCCGTTTTTCTCACCTGTTGCGTTGAGCAGGTAATATGACTATCTATTGCCTGGAAGTTCAAAGTCCATTTAATGACAATAAGTAACCTAGAACTAATGAAATAATGTCCAAGACCGTTAGATAATACATGACAGCTTGCAAAATTATGTAATGTAGGTTAAACTAGGGCAAGTTACTCATTCATGAAACAAAGTGCGCAACTTGAAAGTGAGAAACTTGTAAATGAAAGACTAATTAAATATTAAACTTCTATTATATTATATTATATTATATTAAACTTATATTAAATACCATAAATATGGACATTTTTGTAAACCTACACAACTACGAATTTTTTATTTTACTTTGAGGGTTACAATAAGCATGTATTTTCAGGCTAAAATTAAGCAACAAAAAATTAAACAAGTTCATTAATACAGTACACATTAACACTTAAGTAATATAATTTAACAAACTTCACAACAAGACATCAGTATTGCATTTATTGATATTTGTCAATATGATTTTTTTTATCTGTGCAGTACACAGCATATTCCTGTACAGAACGGGAAAAATCCAGTCAATACAACATGTGACTTTGTCCCAATGTGGAAATTTTATTGTGCACATATACATGACATGTTGCATAAATGGCTCTAGTATGGCAGATCCTGCCGGTTTTGACAGCCATATTAGCCTATATCAAGCTGTTTAAAGATTTTTTTTTTTTAAATCATTTTATTTAAAATAAATAAACATCCCTTAAAGAGGGAAACGATTTAGCAAAAAAATAAAATAAAATAAAGCCTGACTTGAATTAAGCATAGGAATATAGGTTTGTGATATGTTGTTTGATGGAAAACAGCCAATGAATTAGTTTTTATGGCATCAGTTTTCTGCATCCATTTTAAAATCCTCTCATAGACGACTCCACAATTTCACCTCCTCAAGCCACATAATCCTCCACACGTAAACATATACATGTTTCCAGACCAATCCACTTCCTTATTATCCATCAGTTGCTTGACCAGCCTGAAGGCCTCTTCTAAACACTTTCCAGCACCTTCCTTCCTTTCCCCTGAATCAGCAACTTCCTAAACCTTGGGAAGTGAAACATCAGTCACTTCGGTTTCCTTTTTGCCTGATAAAAACCACAGAGCATGAAACACTGGAATCCAAGACTACATTCTCTGTCACCAACTCTTAT
The DNA here is from genome assembly GCF_003368295.1 of Carassius auratus. NCBI lineage: Eukaryota > Metazoa > Chordata > Actinopteri > Cypriniformes > Cyprinidae > Carassius > Carassius auratus. Next base: position 371,032 of record NW_020523597.1, read on the forward strand.
CATCACATCCACGTCCCATTCTGACAGTCACATCCCACACTGAAACACTCACACACACATATACTCAGGAGGTTTGCACTGTGGATGAGGACAGAAAAGCTAACGTTCGTCAACAGAGATATGGGTAAGAGGGACACTGCAAAAACAACACATCATAGTGACGAATAAAATCTGGGATGCAAACAGAAGTCCACTGAATTCCCCACTGTTGGGTAAATCCATCTTGTCCGACACCAGACGTGCTCCATCATCTTGCCACCCCTGTGGGCTCTGTGTTGTGGTGACGGCAAAGACAGGGCAGAGCGCCACCCCGCAGCTTCATGCCAAGTGCTGTTATAGGAGCTTGCGCTGTCTCTTCTGGCCACCTATGCCAGGGAACGTTGCCTGGGTTTGATCCTTGGGTACAGCTACAATGACAACAGATTACAGATTTACAGGGTTGTTTTTTTCCTCACTTTGTGACTTAAATTTTAACAAAACATTTTAATGCACAACAGTGCAGTCTAAAAATAAATGTGCCTATACAGATATCCTACCCCTAACAAGTTGCGTGGTACGTAGCCCTCCTTGTCATTAAGTCTGGCCCACCACCACTCTGTCTCGCTGTCATCTCTACGGCTCATGATGGTGAGAGCATCGCCCTCATGGAAAGACAGCTCATCTGCACTCTGAGCTTCATAGCTCCACAGGGCATACACCGTCCCTTTATTCATTACACCCAGTTTCTCTTGCACACCTGGAAGGGAAACAAAGAAGAGTAGCCTTTCAGAATCATTTACAGCAATTATTCTAGAAACACACCCTTAATAATAAAAAAATAACACCAGTGATTGCTTCTGATATTACCATATAAAAACTGAGAGCACTGGACATAACCCTCCTCCATCTCTTCGCACTTGTCTGCTGCCGTCTCCACATCACTGATAGTAGTGGCAAAAATGGCAGCTCCAGACTCCACCAGCAGCTTGCAAAGATGAACATTGTTGCATGACGCTGCACAGTGCAGGGGCGTCCTGATCGCAAGTGAGAAAGAGAAAGCAACTGGTTAATTGGTGTTATTCCATAATGCAGACCAAAGTGAAGAGATAAACCATCAGACAAATGTGATAGTCCTCACCATCCATCACTATCTGCTGCGTTGACATTGACCCCAAAATCCAGCAGGAATTTCACAATATGGTGGTGACCTGCACATACTGCATTATGGAGAGGCGTGATACCTTCATCATTTGGAGTACTAGGATTGTCCACCTAAGGACAGAGAAAAAAGTTGAGGAGGAAAAACCCCTAAGTCCAGTTCAAAGTAGGTGTAAGGGGTGTATGGAAGCTGAATTGTACCTCATAAATAATCCTTTGCACCAAATCAAACTCGCCCTCCAAAGATGCATCCAAAAGCAGTGCAAGAGGATTGAACTTAACCCTCAAGCCATGACCTGTCCTCTCAGAGCCGGGCTTCTTCAAGTTGGTGCGCTTGAGCTGTAATGTAAAAAATTCTATTAGCCTTTATATTTTGAAGAATAACATATATTTTGAGCAAAAAAGTCAAACTATAGATACATTCCTATGCAGAGGTAAGCAAACCATACTGTCTAGATGTTACCAGATTAAAGGACTCTTTATATCAATTTTGCTTGTATATTAGAATAAGGCGTTAGACAAGCATAGCCAAAAAACCTAGTGCCAACTCACCGTAGATACACCAGGAGGAGTGGCTGGGTGTGCTGTAGTGTCCTGCTCTGCAGGGGAATGAGGTTCTGGTACTGAGCTAGATTGTGTGTCTGTAAAATATGTGTGGTTGTTGTTATGATTGTCCTTGTTGTTGTCCTTAGGAGAATGGTCTGAGGTGTCCGCAGACTGGGCACCCCCTGAGTCACTAGATAGATGTGTCAGCTGGTTCTCCTTATCATCAGCTGTTGGTGACACGGATGAGGTGGGAGGAGGGATTGGGATTTCTGGCTCTGCTGAAGGTTCAGCTAAGATGCTTGATTCCATCAGGTTCCCATTTGGAGTGTCCACTTCGCCCAGGGTTGTGGCCATGTAGTTCATAGGACTGTCAGGCTGGTAGAAGGGTGTACCACCAACTCCATTCTCGATTCCTCCTGCAAGGGTGTTGAATCGCTGATATAAGAGCTTCTGTATGTTGGGTCCACTGGGTCCTTCTGGTTCTGTGATGGAGCTTCTCTTCTTTAAAGGTCGGGGAGCATTGGCTAATTTCCTTCTAAGCAACTCCAGGTCTATGTCACTTTGGTAACGGAGAGGGGAGTGGGCCACAGGGGTCAGTTTAGTTGGACTGAGAGGGCGAGGGATGTTCTCCACACTGGGTGGAGGTAAGGGAGTGCTTTCTTGGGCCACCTCTCTGTCAACCTCATCTGTGGTGGAGTGTTGGTAGAGTGGAACTGGAGAAGGAGAGGTGGAACCAGGTAAGACCGGTTTTCCATATACTGAAAGAAAAGGCCAATGAAAAAAAAACTACATTTAAAAGAAGAGAAAACACCAAAGCTATACATATGTCTGGAAACAATGCAACAACTTCTTACCTGCTTTAACTGCAGCTCTACTGCTGATGGAGTAGTTTTTGGCTGTTGGCTGCTGCAAGTACATATTGTAGATTGAGCTGGAGTTCATAGTGGCAGGACCCTTCCTTGGAGACTGGGGCCGGGACCCCCTGTCCGGAATAAAGGGACGTACTGCCACAGCAAGAGGAGGCTCTGTCCTTTCACCCTGATGGAATAGGGGTGACCCCGATTGAGGTGTAGGACTGGGAGGCACTGTTATCCGCTGCTGGATCTGCTGTGAAGAAGAACCAGAGGCAGGGGGTGCTCTCTGCCAGCCTAATGTGCCAGGAGCAGAGCGAGGCAAAGAGCTGGTGGCACAGACTGTGGAGTGATGGCCTGCACTGGGATAAGTTCCATAGATGGGTGGAGGCTGCTTAGACAGTGCTGTTACTGTCCCTAACAGCTTAGGGGCTTCCTGTAAAGAGACAAAACCACGTGTTAAGCATGAACAAGACTCAAAGATGTCTTTCACACGAACACTTGTGCTTAAGCTCTAAGGAGACTGTTTAATCTCACCTTGTCTGAGGTACCCATCTTGCTGGTATGAGCTTGACTTGTGTCCTTCCAGTCTGGAGGTTTTAGAGGAACCCTATTATTGCTGAACGAGGGCCAGACTGCATCATTAGCTGTAGGAAGTGCAGAGGTATGAGTTAGATGGACAGAGACAGAGACGTATATGCTCTTTCTCCTGTCAGCCTCATTATGGCACAGACTGACCTGCTCAATGGGTCATTAAAGCAGGAGATGAGTCTCAAATGGGACTACACTCACATCTCTGACCCCTATGACATCAGGACACTTCTAATCATGGGTATGAGTGGGGAATATTTTTGTCCTGTCCTCTGCCCAGATCCAGCTCTGTTTGGGTTAAATGGATTACTAAGCCTATGTGTTCAAGTCCACTGCTCTGCTTGTCAAAGCCATGGGCGATGACGCATGTTTATCCCATTCGTCTGACAGACACGCCATCAAACTCACTGGCAAGTCAACTGCCAAGTCCTACAAAGGAAAATGCAGTGAAGCAAAGGACTAAACTATATCAAATATACAGTTTTTTTCTCTCTTCATGGGTCAAATTCTTCTAGTGATTAAATATGCTTAAGGATAAATACAGTATTTTGTTTTGGATTCGTAAGGCCAGCCTTGTATCTCCTAGACTACTGACAACAAAAAAAACGTTACATAATTTCTACCTCTTTTTTTTTTTTTTTTTTTTTACACTATTTTAGTTCAGGGTTTTTGGAGTCCTGTGGATCTAACTTCAGTGACTACTAGGATATGGTAAGTGTACTGCTTTTTAAGATTAATAATGGGTGGTGCTTAAAATTCACATGTTATGCACTTGGTTTGTCAGTACCCATGAGGTAAGACATTATATGACTTACATCATCGGTACTGACAAACTAAGTGCAAGCTAGTGTAGATTGATTATCTCAGTGTTTGTGAATAATTTATGATCGAATCGATTCACAATGTCTTTATATATATTATTTAGCTACACTTTAAAATGAAGCATACCTTTTAAACTGTTTTCAAATGCCAAGCACAAGAAAATGTCTGTGTTTTAAATATAAGTCCAGCCCTGTTTTATATATTCTGATCAACAATTTCTTCTTGATATCATGCCCGAAAAACTCACTAGAAGTACAGTCGGAGTCTGTGGGGGCCTCTGGCCCCTCTCTAGGCCCTGAGGTCGGCACCAGAGGGTCCACTATGATGTCTAAGTCTGAGACCTTCCATGGGCCTGCAGGCATCCTCACCCTCTCTTCCTCTGTCCCGCCGCCCCCACATATGTGACAAACGAGCATGAGAAAAGAAAAGGAGGAGGAGTAGAAAAGGTGACAGACATGAGAAAATGGAAAAGCATGTTAGCAATAAAGACTGGAAAAAACAAACAAAAAGATGTTTTAGTGTGACGTTAATGAGAGTATCTGAATAAAGATATGTTTTAAAAACTTGGGGTTTAGGAGCTGCCCCTTTTAGATGGAAATTGATACTGCATAATGTGGCATCGGGAAAATGAGAGAAGCATAGAAAGAAATTAGAACTGATCTGAACAAATGATTTTACAGCAGTGGCTTTCAGAGCTGGCTTTCTGCTCTTAAGTGATTGATACACACAGCCTTCAAGATGCAAACATATGATATGTCTTTCATCATTTATGTAGTAGCATCTTCCTGAATGGGGTCATGAACCTAGTAAACCCATTTGATGCTCGTAATTTTTACCACAGAGAGCTTTTCTATGAATGTTTTCTGTGTGAGAGCAACAAGAGTGTTCTCAACTATGCATTCTTGTGGACAGACCTCTAGAATTTCTGTAGTATTTTTTTATCACAGTCCTGGAAAGCAACAAATGCAAAAGTAGAGGTAGAAGGACTGACCTGACTTGGAGCGAGCATGGTTGACTGTAGCAGAGGTGGAGAGAGACTGTGGCTTCAGGGGATCAGGCGGTAAACTGTAGCCTCCTTCCTTTCGCCCGGGCACCGGGACCTGGATGTAGGGACAGACTGCTGCCACTCGCCCGGAACTGCCTGGGGTGGGCTGAGGGGAGGGAGGACCACTCATTCGGCCAAGCTGTAGAGAAGAGGATTAGTTAATCAAACCCCATAGAGACAAGTTTGCAAGGCTAATCAACATTTTTCTAGTGTTTACACCTAAAAATATTCAGCATATATATCAACAAATATCACTAAATGCAATTTTGTATGCCTCTGGGGGTCAAACACTTTGCTTTGAAATTCTTTGTGCTTAAATCACAGGGTTTAACCAAATCTAGGGTATCTTAAAAAAAAAAAAGCAAAAAAAAAAGCAATGATTAACAATCCAGCTCATTGTAATAATACAGATCAAGTGCTCAAACTGGACGTGGCAATTTAGCTGCAGGCTGTTTCACTTGCCTCTGCTTTTTTCTTGTGGAGACGCTCTCTGAGGTCCCCAATACGCTTGTCCATCATGGTCACCTCCATGTTGCGCTTGTTAAGCATATCCTTGTGTTGCTGTAGCTTGCTGTTCTGTTCCTGATTTAGCTTGTTCCGGATCTAAATGTTAATCCAAACATACACGCGTCATTTTGTTACTTGCATCTGAATATTTTTCCATCTCATCAAATGTCACATATGCAACTAATATCTTTGGAGTCTGAAAACACGCTTGATAATCTGAATATTTTATGCATTATCACTGTGGGGCTCAATGTACCACACACAACTTCAGAGAGGATTGAGGAAAGAATAAACAAGTGTGGCAAAACAGGAAAGCCCATTCAAATCAAAGTCCTTCAAAAAAAATCACTGGGGAATTAAATAGTTTTTGATGATCAGACAGCGTTAACGGATTAAACGAAAGTTTATTGCTTATTATGTTTCTCATATATTTAAGATAAACTGAGTTGAATTTTTTTTTTCAGAAAAATGGTGGATATTTTTTGGTCATTAGATATCATGAGCTGACTGCAATTGAACAAAACGCATTACCACCAACAAATAATGTCAATCTCTCTTTGCAGAAAATCCCTACCTGCAGTTCCTGGTAGAGTTTGCGTAGTTCCAGGGCAGCATTACTGGTCACCGGTCCCCCCAGAGGCTGCAGTCCATTGAGACGTCCCCGTTGCAGATCGTCTAGCTGCTGTGTGAGATGGTCCACCTTAAGCATGGCTGACTGCAGCTCTGCCTGCTTTTCCTGGAACAGGCTGCTAACATGCTCAATTTCTGCAGCTGAAAGACACACATGAAGCATTCCGATTATAAAAATACTATCTTTGTGTGCAAATGGATGCACGATGGTTGATACACTTCATACATGTGTCTGGATTTTTCAAGTGGGTGTGTGTTCAAGCAAGTATGTAGGAGTGAGGTCCAGTGCAAACTGCTTCTTGGCCAGATGTCCACTCCCCATGTCCACATGTCATAAGACAAATTCCAAATAGAGAGGAATGGTATTGTGATCTTTGTTTTTATCTCATGAATGTCTTGAGGGGGGTGAAATCCACCCCAGGCTGTTCCACACCCCAACCAGAACTCCTCCTTTTAAAGTTGAGAGAAGTTCCTACCGACTGATGCACTGCCAGAAACACAGATGGAGTGGATAGCAAAAAGCAACTGGAGCAAGGGATGAAATTCCACTTGTGTTCTAACAATAGTAAAAACTGTTAGCTTAAGAACTAGCGGTTTGATTTCTTTAGAGTAACTTTCTTGTTTACAGTTGCCTTGGAATGGTGATATGAACCTATTAAAGGGACAATCCTCCTAACAAAATATTTCTTGCTGAAGGGCTTGTGACTTGATATTTGTGGGTCTGAACTAGCAAGTATCCAACCCTGAAATTTAAAAGATTGCACGACCCAACGAACCAGAATCTGTGACCTATTTTGGCTCGTATATGCGAGTGAAAGGGCTTCTTGGACAAGTAAAAAATGTAGGGTGGAGACTTGATTTTGTCCTTTGGGAACTGATAGGATCAGTATAATTTGCTAATTGCTGCGATCATCATGTAATTGACAGGTTGTTGAAGGGGAGAGGTTTAAACTTGTTTGGACATTAGATAAACTTTTGCCCAACCCTTGTGCCGATTTATATTTGTAATCAGAGAAGAGTAGTCAGTCACTGCGAGGAGAAAAGGATATTCAATTCTGATTTCATGTTGACTTGTGTTAACACAGTCCTTGGTTAAAGGACATATGTGACCCTGGACCACAAACCTAGTCTCAAAATTGATATACATCATCTTAAAGCTAAACAAATAACTATTCCATTGATGTATGGTTTGTTATTATAAGACAATATTTGGCCGGAATACAACTATTTGAAAATCTGGCATCAGAGGGTGCAAAAAAATCTTTACTTAATATTCTAATGATTTTTGGCATTCAAGAAAAAGCTATAGTTTTGGCCAATACAATGTATTTTTGGCTATTGCTACAAATATACCCTAGCAACTTAAGACCGGTTTTGTTGTCCAGTGTCACATATATGATACTTAAGCAAAAAAACAGATATTGTTCTTGGTAGTGCAGTTGGTCATCCAAATACAAAACATCATATTCCATTTATACATCAAATACCAACATATAGTCAAATTCATTTATAAAGTGAGCAATTTCAAAAGCATTTTTGAAGTCTGGTAACATGTCTGTACATACACAGGTTGCCATTGATGAGTTTGCTGTAGTCCACTTGGCCCCTCATGGCACGGACCTTCTTGAGTTTGGCTTCTTGACTTTCCACTCTTTCCCTCAACCTCTGGAGCTTCTCACTCTCAGACACGGACTGGCCCTGACGGGGGTCCTGCTGCTTCCAATACCGCAATCGTTGCTCCTAAACACAGCAAGGAGAGGAAAAGGGAGGAAAGGACAGGAGAGGGTAACAGTCAATTTCAAAATGGGAGGGAACATGCTCCACAGATGATGAAAACAAACACGTCACCGATCAACAAAAGCCCTTTCACACACCTCACTACGCACAGTGGAGAGCTGCGAGAGAATGGGATGAAAACAATAAGGAAGGGCCAGGTAAGATGGTAAAATAGAGAAAGGAAAGACAGAGACAGGAAATAAAAGAACATCAACTTCATTTCAAAGCCGTTACAGAATATGAACACAAAAGATTTCTGTTAGCAGGGCAGGGAACAAATAAAAAGGAACACAAATAATACTGTAATTACTCCAACTGTGAATGTATGATGAATGAGACTAAAATAGAAAGTGGAGGGAAACACGGGCGTTCGTGCTGACTAGCACTTTCAGGTCTGCTTCAGAATGAGCGAAAGCAAAGCCAGGCCTAACAGTCCCAGAGTGTTGACTCGACACAATCCAGTGTTAAATGAACAGATGAACGAACAAAGCATGTTTTTAACTGCAGAGCTACGATGTTTACAGCTACGTAGAACAGGTTTGTGGAAATAGGCATGCACTTTTTTCTTATTCCTTTATTCACTCTACAATCTATAGTCATCTATCCACAAAAAAAATCTGTATTAAAAATATAAAACCAAAATTAGCCTAATAAAATGTGAGACTGGACCACAAAACCAGTCTGGTATATTTGCAGCAATAGCCAAAAATACATTGTATGGGTTAAAATTATATATATATATAGGATATTAAGTAAAGATCATGTTCAATAGCATTTCATCAGCACCTTTACCTGAAAAGCTGTAAAAATACATGCATTTTTTACCTTACAACATTAGATGGGTTGATGACCTCTTGATACTCATTCATGGAATACACAGTCGCATATACTTCAGAGATCATAGCTAGGCCTTGTGACGCTTGTCTGCAATTTCCAGAGCATTCTGATACTTTTTCCCGGGAACTGACTACACCTTCGTGAACACACATGAACACTGGAGTACAATCTCCATTGGACTTAACGTCCTCCCTCTTCCTGACAGCTGCAGTTCAATGCTGATCTCATTTCCTAAGTGAATGAAGTCTCTTTCCTGTTGTTGTTTAAGGAAAAGAACTTTGCGTCAAGGCAACACGCATTGCTCTCCACCACCACCTAAGCGTGATACTCAACCACTACACACTTACCTCAAGACAATATCTCAATCACAAAGACATGGTTCTCAAAACACAATATCGAAAGAGATAAATAACTGAATGACATCAGGCTTGAGTGCACTAGCTGCAAATTTAGAATGCAAATCATTTAAAGGTATTTAGAAAATTCCTGACATGGCCGTATGGAACCAGGCTAGTATTATTAATCAAACATGACAGTTCATGCACTCCATATGATATGACCATGTGTTCACATACAGTATGCCCCTTATGCATGTGTGTACACCTGTCTTAGTTTTAAAGTCAGCAGAGTAAAAAAAAATTAACAGATCTGAAAATGAAAGATGCATATCCACAAATAAAAGTGGTATTTTGGAATTTGACAGTTTCTTCTCAACCGTACAGTTCAGACATAAGAAGAGGAAAAAGATCTGAAGACATATGAATAAATAAATAGATATGAGGATTCATATGGTGGCGCCTACCTTAGCTATCAGCATCTGCTGCTGAGTTTCGATCTGCTGCTGCTGTCGCATTGCCATCTCCTGCAGCTCTGACAGAGTTAGCTCCACACGCGGATTCCCCACCTACACACAAATACACACGCAAAGTATCACAGAATTAGCCTTGCACACAAACAAGCTGAACGTCACTTGTTCAAACAAATAAAGTGTGCAATTATTTAATGAAATATTTACAATAAAATAAAAATCTTTTGAATTAAATGGTGATGAAGGTAGTTTCAAACTAGTAGTCAACAGACATAGCCGATACCGACAATATGTGTAATGCAAATTAATGATGACAAATAGACAAACACAAAAATGGTAACACATAAAAAGGTAACATATTTACTCAAAAATATTAGAAAATGAAATAATTCCGAAATCGGAAAAATTTTGGCAACTTAATTGTTGTTACATTGGTGTATCACTGGATAATGTCAAATTCAACCTATTTTGTGTTCATTTTCAAACAAAACAGACCGTACTCAAAATATATCCAAAGTTAATTTCTTATTTTATTTTTAGACACATTTTATACTGCTGTAGTTATACTGGTACTGTATGTCTGGCTCTATCCTAGACAAGCTAAGCAGGTTCAGACAGCCTTCTTAAAAGATCATTATATGTTTTGTTTTGTGCATCTTCACACTAGTTTAAACCAGCAACAGATCACCATTGTCCATTTAAAACTAGCTAGAATTTAAGGTTAGAATATAATCTGGTCCAAGCTGTTGCTTCCAGTAGGGTGCTGGTTGAGGAGAGACCCTCCCCCCCACATATAAATGCATCATTCTTTCATTCATTCATTCATTCATAGGGTGGACTGCTGTGTGGCATTGGGTACTAGAAATAACAATTCAACAAGTACAGACAAACAAAAAGACACATCTAGAAATCACCACTGGTTCACGAGGAAATGCCTAGAGAATGGGAACAGGATGTGTATACTTATGCAATGTCCTGCAGCTGTATGAACTCACCAACTATACATGCTCTTTAACATTCACTCTTTACTAACAATATAAGCACATCATGCATACATACTCAAAAATGCAAGTAACATGAGCCTATGTATCAGAATATTCCTGAATTTCATAAATCCGAGACTGTTTTTCTGTCTGACATGTCAGTATGGCACACATTCAAAATAACTGAATCATTGGCTTGTCTCAATTCCCATAACTGGCTCATTGTACACGTTATACTTATAATGACTAAAACACATCTGACAGGCCCTAGTGAGTCAGAGGACTGCAAAAACCTCATTTTCGTGTGGAGGGTACATTTATCTAGATGATCTCATTGAGGCATCACTGAGATTTTCTAAGAAAAGTCAATGTGGCAAGCCCATGTTAAAATTGGGGTTGGCCAGCTAAGAGGAAATCGTCACCAGATATCCTCTGAGAGGTCTCTGTTCTGTCAGATAAAGCAGAAATGCTCAGCTCTGAAAGAATTTTTTTAGTCAATATAACTGCAATGAGGTCTATAATAACTGGAAAAAGCTCTGCTAAAATGCTCATTTCATCCTAATAGCTGTTGACTGACTGACTAATGCAGGATCCCCTAGAAGTCAGTCGTATGAAATCAGCCAGTTTTGCTCATGGGTGCTCAGTTCTGCTGGCAATTTATTTAATTAATCACTTGATTAATTGAATACTGGTGGATTCGTAAGTACAACGGCAGATGCATTCAAGCCATTTTATTTTTTTATTAAAGGGTTAGTTCACCCAAAAATTTTAATTAGGAAGCAAAGTTGACTGCAATGATGGAGCTTGGAATAGCCAGTACAGTTTTTATTACAACTCCGACTGGATCGGTTTGAAAAAAGAAACAAGTCATATACACCTACAGTAGGATACAGAAGGAGTAAAACGGGGTCTCATTCCATTTTACTAATTTTCAATTTTGGGTGAACTAACCCTTTTTAATGTTTTTCTTCAATTTATGTTTAAATTCTGTCATAATTGTTCCATTATATTGTATTTTGTGCGTGCAACTTAGGGGTTGTTTACACAAAAAATGTTTAACTAAAAACTGAAAACTTTTTATGCGAAAGGTTTGCAAGGTGCAAGCGCAAAGTGTTTCTTTGCAAAGTGGCATCTCCAACTACTGTACTGGCATGCATAATACAGTTCAGCATTTTTAGATTGGGCCAATCATTTACATAACAATAGCAAACTTGAAAAAAAAAAAGGGTTTGAAAGTGCTAATTATAGGTATATGCACAAAGGTATAGTTTTTCCTAATAATGCGACATTGCTAACTACTGAACTTGCATGCGTAACAGCGTTTTCAGTAGTTTTCGTGGATCTGTGTGAACAGGAGCAATATCACGTAACCGTACACTTATTTTTATTGTAAACATAAAAAATTATAATATCACTGATTTCAACAAATTTACTGTCAATACTGCTGCTGCATCTAAAGTGCTCTCTCACCAACAGGTACCCAACTCTGGGCTTAAAGAAAGCTCAGGGTTTCCTGCTCAAAATAATTACTTGCGTTGGCGTGCGTCATAAATTTCAATCTTTCTGACGTGACATGAACACACCATGAGGAAATCCTGGGAAAGCACTACAGGGAAGGAAACACTTAGAAAAGCATCAGACAACACGTGTCAGCCAACAATGTGTCATAGATTATTAGTTTCCATTCTGTTTACATTGCGGATAATTTACCACCAAAATACAAAGGCCTGGGCTGACATATAAACACACATTCTTTCAAGGTAGTATCTCAATTCTTTCAGGGAGTGCCGCCCTTAGAAACCTTGGATGTTCACTCTGTGGAAGGATTCGCCTGAAATGTGGCTCTAGCCACAGAAAATGAGGTCATCCCTGGGGCCGTTGAGGTGTTGGTGAGCACCTGGTGGCTCTGAGGGAACAGGCCCTTTTCAGAATGAGATCATACACAAAGTATTAAACACGCTCACCCATTACATATGAACCCATGGCATTAACTGAAGCTTGTGAGAAATGTTTTGAAATATCTTACAGCAGAATGAGTGAATCTATGACTAAAGCATATGTATAAGTGTTTACATTATAGCTAATAGTGCCTACTACTGTATTATCTGCAGGAGACATAATTCTCTCTTTTCCTCCCTCCTTTTCACCCTTTTTCACATATGACATAGTCCATTAGGTCATCGCTTGCCCGCAGCCACTGCTATTCATATCTTGTCTGACAAATGAGCCGTAGTTAGAGTACTTTTAGTTCCCCCGTCAAAAGAACAATTCTCACAAATGCACTATTTGAAGTCTGACATGACAGCTACTTAAAAAAAAAATCAGTTTACACAGAGATTCAATTAATCACGCACAATATTAATGGCACATTTGTAAACGGGTTGCTGAAAATAACATAGAGAAGAGAGAAGTTTAAGTTTTAGATTGTGAACTCTATCACATAACCATATAAGCCCATTCTCTGTGATTGAGAGATTCAGAAGTGATATAGATTTTATAAAACAAACTTATTTAGGAATCCCAAAGTAAATTTTAGATGTGGCAAGTAACATGATTTAACGTCAAAGCAAATTGATTATTTTTTTATCCAAATATATCAAGCATATATTTTTTTTATAAAAAACAATATGTAATCTATAGCCCATGAATTATTAAATAAAAGCATTTTCCTCGGAATGTTTTAAGGTAGCCATTAGTCAACTAATAGTAATAATGAGCTCTGATATTATACATTAGCTACAATTGCAAAATAAAGACAGTTGTGTCATTGCAGATATTTAAATAATTTTAAGTGTAATAATACAGAAAGTGTTAAAAGGAGCTCTCATATACAGTTAGAAGCACAATATCCACTGCGGACTCTCCACTGAGATCTGCATGTATAATGATTATACATATAAAAATGTAGTTTAAAGTAATTTCAGATGAACTACAGCAATAGACACACTCTATGAAATGAAATCTCTATGATTTGAAATGTCAAGTCAGCTACCCAGATATTACATGTCAACTGACAGTACGCCTTACCAGTACAGTACATACAGCTGTGATCTATCAGCTCATGTAACTAGACAACAAAGTAACCTGATCTAACACTTTGACACATAACAACTGGTCAGTCCTTCTTCCTATTGATCAGCAAACAGGCTGAAAATCTGAGTAAACCGGTTCTGTGCTTCACAAATCAATGCTACACAGAGCAACGCATAAGGGTCCACTTAAAAGATGAGCGCTGAAATTACCTGGTTAGAGTCCCAGGTTATTCTGCATGATCGGACCTTAATTTTGCTGCATTGTCCTTCAGCTGTGAATTCCTGCACAGTCTCGACATGGTTCCACTCCATTTCTAACAGTGTTTCCGAGTCTGTTATGTGAAAAGCATCGGCGCTGTGTGGACGGATGCAGTGCAGCTGTAGGATCTGCGGTGTTGTGTTTGTTATGAGACCCCAGAGTCACACTCACAGCCGCAATCCCCTCTCCAAAAAGCAGGAGTGAAGTCATCCAGCACATTAGCGATGAGTCAGGCTGTCATCCCCACTCTGCGCGACTCACTTTGCGTGTTTTTGTTTACTATAGTTATCTACAGTTTCGTGATTCTGATGAGCAATTACAGTACATTAAACAAATGTTGGATAGAAACACGTGACCTTTGTAAAATGTTAACGTGAATGCGTGATGATGGAGACTGCGTAAGTTTTTCCCCCCTCAGGCTCAATTTTGACGTGCAAGCACTTCTCTCGCTCTTAATGTGTGTGCGCGCTTCTCCTGCCCAGAGAGTAGACTGCAGTAGTGATGTCCGAATCATCAACGAATCATTCGTTGGAGTCGGATCATTTCAAAGAATTGGTTGAACAAGTTCTAAAAAGCCAGGCTTTTTAGAACTTATTCAACCAATTCTTTGAAATGAGTTCCCAGATCGGAATCGTTAACGATTCAAAAAGTAAAAAAAAAAAATCTGGATAATTACACTGAAAATTCACTTGTTCAGTGCCCTAAACAAAAATCACTGATAAATCCTTATTTGTCGATAAGATTGACTTAAAACGACCTGAGAATAACTTTCTCTGATAATATTTTAAGCAAACAAGTCTTGTCAGCTGTTCAGAATCAGAACTAGCGATGCCAGATTCACCGAATTAATCTTTTTTATGCAAACGGTCAAACGAGTTTGATTCATTTGGGCAGTTCACTCACACACTGAATCATTTACAGCGGTGTCTCACACCGAAACTGTAACGGGATGTTTTATAAAAACTGAAAGTAAAAAAGAGGAGTGAGGATGGATAATTGTAGAAAAGCTTCCATTGTAGAAAACAAAGCTGAGAAATGTCTTCTATCGTTTGTCAACGACGAGAATCTTGCGCATGCATCTTGTGGATGATTCTGTGACGCAGCCGGTCAATATCACAAAACTATATTTTAAAAACAGTATTAAACTATGGCAAAACACCCCTGGTGTGCACCCCTGGAACGATGTAACAATTCACTGACTTGGCATCGTACAATCTTGAATTTACAGAGAGAAGGCATTTCCGATTAATTTCAGCGAATCGCTTTGCATAGCTAATGGTTCTATTAATTTCTGTAATCGCTACAACAGGGGAAAAAACTATAGCCTAATCAAGTTTAGGATTTCATCGTGACATATCCTTCTACATATGCATTTACAGGGAATTTACAACAACAAAGCAAATCGGTTCAAATGGTCCGAGTCAATCGGTTCAAAGAAATGATTCATTCGCGAATCGGACATCACTAGAGCACGCACACACAGACCCCTCCTCTCCCGGGAGCTCCGCTGTCAGACTGCCCGTGCTGCGCCACAGCTGCCCCGCACTCACTCACTCCCACATGCGTGACGCTCTCCAGAGAATCTACCATTAATGTTTGCAGCTCTGCGACACAACTTTTACAGCATGCGCGTGCTTTCAAATGCACCATGCATTACAGTACACAAGAGGAGGCTGATGAAATTGATATTTAACAAGGAAACACGTCCATTCCATTAACAAAAAGTACCACCGTACATTGATTATTTTATGACACCATGTTACATCTTACTCCCCTAAAGAGGTTTACTATTCTTTATCTCGAATAATACCATAAATGTCCAAAAAACGTAAATGGCTAATATAATAATATAAACGCAAAAGGTGCGTTTTTAATATAGCTAAAGTTTTTGCCATTATAAAATAAAATTCAGTCAGATTTCAATAAGTAGCTAAGTTACAAGAAGGAGTAAAAATGCACACATTTGAAATGCATGTCTCTCGGCAAGTTGTGATGCTCATGTGGGCTAATCCATTATATTAGTATTCCAACAGCGATGAGCAATTGAAGACCGTTTTTTGTTCCAGTTGGCTTAGGTATCTTGGACAGAAATGGGCACAGTCAATAAGTGCTATTATAATGCTGAGCCAGCCATTTAGCTCCATCCGCATTTTAATAGCTCCTGACCATGGTCACTCATGACTGACCTTCATATGTCCATATGCTGAAAAGTACAGCCAGTGCCACAGGGCAAAATCTGTGCTCTCAAATTCAGCATACACACTGAACAATATGCATCAGACTGGCATGTACTTCAGAGTAATGATTTGGTTTGGTGAAAAAAAAAGACACTTTTTAGTATCCACTAAAATCAGTGGTTTTCAAGGTTCATGACAAAAAACGTCAAGGTCTGTTCTGGTATAATATAGGGGTTTTAATGATATTGAAATAATAAATAAATAAATAAATGAAATAAACATTAACTGATATTTTATTTTATTTTAATTATTTAAATTAAATTATTTAAATTATTAAATTTTTCTAATTGCCAAGGCATAATTTCTCATTTAGTGTAACTTATAGCACTAAATTAACTAAAATAACTATTTATAAATAACTGAAATGTAACGAATATGATCTATATATAGACATTTTTTAAAAAACTCATACAAATGACAAAAACCATATAAAATCACTAAAACTTTAAAAAGGAAAACAGAAAATATAAAAATAAAAACTAATTCAAAATATTAATAATACAAATTATAACAGTATATAAATGCTAAAATAACACTGACATGGTATTGAAAAGCATTACATTTTAATGCAACGTATAAAATGCAACAAAGCATATAATTGTGCATTAAGGCATATAAAACAATTCAAAATTTTGATTTTAATGATGTTTTTGGTTTAAAAGGACGATTTCAGTTGTGATTTTGTCCTAAAGGAAAACCAATTGAGAATCACCAAATTTCAGGACAAGTGCTAGATGTTAATTAGAAGAATCCCCAGTGCTGTCTTCAAATGCAATGGCACTTTAATTGACAGTATTTGTTTTCTTTTCCTGCTGCATTTAGGCAGAAACACATTGCTCTTTCATGACTATGCAAAGAACCCTTAGGGACAACATGCCCAGATCTTTGGGAACTTTCAAGGGCTAAGCATTCATCTCCACAGATGAAGCATTTGCATTCTCACAGAACTTCTAATCGCGTTTTACGGTGAATTTTGATTATCTAACAAAGTTTTATCTGCAGGGTGCAGGAGGTGCAGTGCTAAATGGTTACTCTGAGCGTCATCACAGGGAATGTTACAGGAGCACAGAGGAAGAAAAGAGAGAGTGAAGGTCAATGATAGTGATATCAGAGTGGGACAAGGTCATTGAGCTCTGAGACAAAGCTTCCAGATGGACCAGGCTTGAAAACCAACAATGTGCCTGATGAAAGATCTCTTTATAATATTGCATAGCCACACTTTTAACTAACAGCATAAAAGTCTTGTCCAGATTGCAGCTCATTCTGGCCAAGATTCGCCCACTTAGTCTGACTTACAGTAAAGACACCAACCACAGTTTGTTTTGCTTTCACATGCCACATAAGAATGGATTCATCTAAAACTAAATAGCATTTAAAAAATATATATATATTTATAGTGATGTTGTAAAAAAAATGGTCTGAAAAATTGACAAAATGTGTATATCTGACCAAAAATAATATAAAATTTTCTGCCTCAAAACAAAACTCTGATTTTGAATTTGTATGATGCAAATTAGCATAAAGCAAGCACTTGCTGTATTTTTATTGCTGTATCAAACATATATATATATATATATATATATATATATATATATACTTTTTTTTTCCGTGTAATAATATTTTTACGTTTGGTCAAATAAATGCAGCCTTTGGAATGGTCCATCCATCTATAAAAATACACACAGATGGGCAAACAACACATGCTGACATGTGCATAATGACTTGAAGCATCCTGAATAAAGTCTGATGCATTCTGACCCTGAGAGAAATACTATATAAAGATACATGACTGTCAAATGCACAGTGTACACAGTCATTGTCAGCTGCTCGGCTGTATTATCAGGGGCAGGAAGAGACTTTTGGTGTGCTGAACATGTAGCTAATATTTTGCCTTCTGGCCCTTTGACCTGGTTTAAAGTAGAGCACACTTGCAGACTTGCGTATTACATTGGCAGTTTTAGAATAAGAATATACAATCAGGCCAGCGCAGAAGTCCAGAAGTACTAGAGTTTATTGGCCAGATGTAATTAATATATCATCACATGATACGGCCTGAAAGAGAAGCCCCCGCTGCCTGGATTATCTGTAATAACAGCTGCATAATGGGACGTGGGGAGGGCCGCATATCGGGATGTTGCAGTGAGCGTGTCACTCATTTATAA
Organism: Carassius auratus; assembly: GCF_003368295.1. Lineage (NCBI taxonomy): Eukaryota > Metazoa > Chordata > Actinopteri > Cypriniformes > Cyprinidae > Carassius > Carassius auratus. The sequence continues at coordinate 389,255 of NW_020523597.1, forward strand.
TATAACTGATGACGCTGGGAAGGTCCCAGTGACCACCTGTTCAATAGCTCTGCAGCTTTATGGGTATTATGATTACAGTCTTGTGGAATGTTAATCAGTCTGGAGATCTGGAATATATACCTACAGACATCAATTTCCTTTTTCTTAAAATACAGACTTGGATACTGGCAGAGGAATGTAGATGTGCGTTTCTGAGCTCGGAAAAAGAGAACAATACCTCCTTTTTTCTGGATGATCTGTATCAAAGACAGACATATGGAGTGGAATAGGAAGCGCATGGAAACTAGGCAGCGTTATGTAGTCGAGTGATCTTTTGGGAAACAGGGAACCCTGTGTACTCTGTTTCTCTAAAACTTCCTGTGTCCGCCATATGAACCAATCCGCTGCATATGACTTTGGTGGGGGACTGGAGCTTATCAGCACATTGCACACAAACTCCCCGCTGCGAAGCTTCCGACTTCTAACTTCCAACTGGAGCATAATTATATGACAACTACAGTCAGAACTGATTCTTAAAAGGAACAGTTCACCCAAAAATGTCAATTCTGTCATCATTTACTCAACGGTTTCAAACTTGTGAAACTTTCTTTTGTGGAACAGAAGTCGTTTTCTTACAGTAAGAGTGTAAAGTCATGATGGCCTGTATATCTCCAAAGAAAAAAGAAAAAAAAAGACTTTTATACACTATATTCCATGCCTTCTGAAGCAGTGTTGATCATGTTAACTAAAACTATGTAAATTATACTTATTAGAAAAAAAAAGAGGGGAAATGTTGCCCTGGAAACGAACTGAATTTAAATGTAATTTGAAGTACTTACATTTCTAGAAAAAATTAATTCTAAAAAAATTCTATTAAAATAATTATAAAAAATATAAAAATAAAACATCAAAATTAATAAAATGAATTTAACAAAGTAAGAAAACTATTTTAAAAACATAACAAAAATTTAGAAAATTTAAAGTAATTTAAATGACAATGAAAATGAAAATATAAAAAGATTTATTCTAAATATTACTACCAATTAAAGTAGTTAATATAATAATAAAATATGAAATACATAAAATAATAAAATATGAAATAATATATAAACTATATATAAAAAATCTCATAGCTGACTCAAGAATTATGAAAGATTTCTTTTAACAAACCAGCAGACAAGTATTGCATACTACTTTAAATTAAAATGAAAATATGAAAAGTTAATTTAAAATATTAATACTAATTATACTAGTACATAAAATAATAATAAATATATATAAAATATTAAAATATGAAACAGTAAGATAAAATATATAATTGTATAAAGTCATTTTAAAATTCTTAATTTTCTCATAGATGACTCAAGAATAATGAAAGCTTTCTTTTAGCAAACCAGCAGACAATATTGCATACTAATTTTGTAATGAGCACAAGTTGTGGGTAAGAGTCTATCACAGTATATACAGAAATACTTAACATTCCCTTTCAATATCAAAGACAATATGAAAATAGATGATACATCCAAATTTCCTCATGTTGACGAGTGTCCATAGATAAATTAATTAAAGCACAAATTAAGGAAGAGTGGGCAAAAGAAGCCAATGAAAACACAAAAAAGTGCTTTAAAGCTTTTTTAGTCATTTTCAAAGCAGTAAAAGCAAAAACAAGAGGGCTTTACAGCTTGAAACATTTACACCATATAGAAAATACACACATTTATTCCACAAAAAGAAGTGCTGAACTTGTGTTTTGTCTATGCAGTTCCATCACAATTTAACGTGGAGCCTCGGCGAGCAGCCCTCATTATGACTCTAAAACAGTCCAGAAGGAAAGTGTGACAGAACAGCGTGAATGTGAACGTACCCCATTCTCGCAAGGCTTGTCCGAGTTTCCCTTGCTCTTCCTGTCTTCCTGCTCTGAAGTTTGACTTCCTGCTGGAAATAAAACAAGATTACATCATCACCCCTGCACTCTAACAATGTCCAAACTGTTGCATAGCTTAAAAACAAACATAGTCAGTGCTACTGGACAGAGGGGCATTTTTGTATTGATAAAACATGAAATAATAAAACACCAGTCGCACGTATGACTGAAAAAAGAAAGAACAAGGGTACCTTTGAATCTAATGAGCATATGATCCAGCAGTGGGATTTTGGCTGGCATATTTACCCTGATTACTCTGTGCCGAGACAGTGGGTTGTTTAAACGTTTCCCAACCTCTGGTCATTTCTCTTTTGTGAGCCTTTGTTTCACCAGCACTCTCAACTGTGCCATCTATAAATAAGCAGGAGCTTAATTCTCTAAATCCAGAGCTGTGTTATTATGTGTAATCCTGTCAGAGGCTCTGGAAATACCAAGACCTTCATGGACCGCGCCGCCTCTGATAGGCTTGTACACAATCCCACTGACCGCCCTCTGCCCTCACAGACTAATTTAGAACGTAGTGATACGATGAACTAGAAATGTACATTTTAGTGTCGCTTTATGTGCAAAAACTTACTGCAGCAATGCTGCCATGGTGTTACTATGAGGCTGCTACGGTGTTATGAGTGGCTTTAATGCATTGTAATGCAGTTGCTAAAAATCAAAATAAAATAAAATCAAATCTTGAGTTGAAGAATTAAGAAATTAGAAAATAAATATAATTATTATTATTATTTTCAGTGTTAATACAATTAATTCAAACTAAAACAGAAACCATATATATATTATATATTATATATATATAATTTTAATATCATATTTTAATTTAGTTTAACTTGATTTACTAAAAGTGTAAACTATATGCACATATATTCAAATAAAAAAAAACTTTACTAAAACTTTAACTACAAGTGAAATTAAAACATAATATATAAAATAAAACCTGATTCAAAATATTTGAATAAGTACCTCAATGATACTAAAATTTTACAGATTTAGAAAACAAAAATTTTGAAAAATAATTTTATTAACTATATTATTATAATATACTATATACTAATAGTACAAACAATAGTACACTAGTACAAAATATATATTTTGTTAAATATTTTTATTTGATAACAATAAATCCATAATTATCATTTTAAAGCCATATTGAATGGGTTAAAAATAGTGGGAATGTAGACTATAAAACCTACCTACGTGTGAAGAAAAAAAAAAAAAACCTTCACTCCAGCTCTAAAAGCATGGTTTGCACAGTAAGAATAAATTTTTCAATATTTTAATAAAATTATTAAGATTTTCTTTGCAGATGCTCTCCCCTAAAAAATCACCCAAATCATTCTGTTTTCATATCCCAATATATTTGACAGAAAAGCTTATTTTTGTTATTTAAATTTTTTTTTATTATACAGCCCTAGTTCAAATCACTTATCCTATGTATGAGCAATATTAATAGTGATGCATTCTCTCATTTTAAAACTCAGAGTCTGTATTTCTCTGTGGAGGTAAGACAAGCATCAATGCTCCTCGTCTCCTCTAGTCTGATGGTCTGTCTCAGGTGCAGATACGAGCGCAAGAAGGCGGGAGACCAATTACACACAAAGAGGATTAGTTACGTAACTGCAGATGACTGCAGAGAAAAACTCTGCAAAGCCCAACGCTCAAGGGACTCTCACTTAAAAGAACTGAAAGATTTAATAGAAAGTTACTTATCACAAACCTCAACTACAGATTAGCAAGAGTTAACAAGTTTTTTGAAAGTTCTGAATATCTTACGCTATTTCCAGCCAGTACTTTCATTCAACAAAGATGCATTAAATTAATCAAAAGTGACAGTAAGTACATATATAATGTTACAAAAGATATTTATTACTGTTTTCAACATTGAATGATTTCTAAAGGATCATGTGACTCTGAAGACTGGAGCAATAGTGGTTGAAAGCTCTTCTGTCACAGAAATAAATTACATTTTAAAATATGTTTAAATAGAAAACATTTATTTTGAATTGTAATAGTATCTCACGATATTACTGTATTTTTGATCATTTAAATGCATACTTGGTCAGTATTCAAAAACATAAAAAAAATCTTACTACAACATTTTGAATGGCGGTTAAACAAAACAGGACAAAAAAAAAAAAAAGGAACCAAGCAACTGACAAAATGCCCTGTTGTGGTCATGGCCAAACTTTCATCACTTTTGCCAACCTTGAGAAGCGTTTGCGATGGGAGACTCCTCGTGCCGCAAGTAGAACTTCACTTCCTGTCTCCTCGGACCCCATTTCTGTAGGTGCTCCAACATCAGCTGATCAAAAGGGATCGCTCTCTCTGTGAATAAGAAAACAGACACTCTTTGTTACAGTCAGGCTATAAAACCCTGCACTCTATCCTTAGCACAGAGAATGTGAATGTCAAAACTATTACAATACTTCCTATTTTAAACAAATCCACATGACATGAAAACTTCAATAGGAAAATGTCCTTTCTATTACACAATAGTCCCGTAGCAAAACACAGTGGCATGTCCAGATGAAAAAGGTCTGGCTATCCTTGCTAAAGGCTATCTTTACTGTCTTTGACAGAGCGGGCTGCGTGCCATGTGTGGGACACTAGAATAACAGGCCCGCAGGGGCCATGTAAACAAACCTAGAGGCTGCGGCCCAGGCCCTGAGACGTTCTGACCCACATACTACCACCCACTGTCTAGGACAGACTTTGACAAGGACGTCATTGTTATGTGATGATGGACAGAGTTGCTTTCTCTGTGGGATCTGGTCCATGAACATTTCCATTCAGTGCTGTTTAGTGATGGAACAGAACAATCTGTCAGTCATACTGAGCAGAGCATGAAGAAATCTGACTGAACTGTACATATAGCATGTGTCTATATTAACTGACTAAAGAACAGTTGACTCATGAGAGTAGACTAGAAAGTTCTGTGTAATATGTTGAATCCACATTAGTCTCAGACTCAGATGGTTCAACTACGGGCCAGGGATGAATTTAGAAGCCACCAAACACTTGCATGATTTCCCTATTAAAAGACCATTACATGAATAGTTACACGAGTAAGTATGGTGACACAAAATAAAACGTGACGATGAAATTACTATGCCAAGGTTGAAAATTCTGCAAAGTGCTCTTCCACCATACATTATAGTAAAAAAAAAATAACCGCTTAGAAAATCATCATGTTTTATTTTGTGTCACCATACTTACTCATGTAACTACTCGTGTAACCGTCTTTAAATAGGGAAAACATGGAAGTGTTCGTTAGCTTCAAAATTCATCCCTGTTTGGATCCTAAGGAATGAATTGTGTAAAGCTAAATGCTAGCATAGTGGTGCCGCGCGCTACAGTGACTGAGTTCACAAACCGAGACGGGACAGAAAAGTTGAGAAAAGAACATAGTGGAATATTGGAAGATTTTGGCGTTTTCCTTTTACAGAACTAGTCACTCAATAGTAAATATAGCACCACATTGCTGAAAAATGTTCAGACTCTACATCGAAATTTGCATACTATCCATTCTAAACTTAGAAGATTAAATAAAGTTAAGACAGATGGAGCCCAGATGGTATACTAATTTCTGCAGATTCAAGCATACTCTTTTAGCTAACATGGTACATGGTAAATTAATGAATGCACATTAATGTACTTAATTTAGCCAGATGCTAACACTTACACTTACTTTTCCACATTAGTAAAGTGTTTCTTGGAGAGCGGACCAGACTTTATGCTAATTATCAAAATTCTGGCTTTGCAAGAATAAGTCAATCATACTAGCTAAAACTGTTTATATTATGTTTATATATGACCAGGAAGTTTATATTGTATAAATTCAACCAAAGCCACATAGAATATTTATATTTAAACTACCATTTATATGCTTGGGGTTGGTAATATTTTTTTTTTATGTTTTTAAAGACGTCTCTCATGCTCCCCAAGTCTGCATTTATTTGATCAAAAATACAATAAAACAATAATACTTTGTAAAATATTATAACATTTTTACATAACATTTTATGTTTGAATACATTTTTAAATATAATTTATTCCTGTGAATTTTCAGCATCATTACTTCAGTCTTCAGTGTCACATGATCCTTCAGAAATCATCATTCTAATATGCTGCCCTAGAAACATTTATTATCAGTATCAATGCTTAATATTTTTGTGGAAACTATAATAACATTTTTATTTCAATATTCAATAGGTTCAAAAGAAATGAATTTTTTTTAAAAAATAGAAATCTTTTGTAATATTATAAATGACTTAATGGTAATCTAAATGGTAAACCCTGACCACGAACTGTTTAACCTCCTCCCCTCCGGAAGGCGTTTCAGGAGCCTCCGGACAAGGACCACAAGATTCAGGAACAGCTTTTTCCCTAAAGCTGTCTCCTTGCTGAACTCTGCCCTCTGACACCCCTCAACACCCCCCACACCACACATAGACTCCTCCCCCTCTTCAACACTCTGATTTATTTATTTACTCACAACAAGCAAAAAGTAACTTGTTATTACTTGCACTACTGCCTGTTCATCCAGGAACACTGTATAATCCATTTGCACATTGAAATATTTTTTTCTATGCACTTTACTGTCCATTGCAATACTGTAAATTATGTTCATAGTTCTGCCTATAGTGTACATACACTTTTACATAGCCCATCTGTATAGTATGTTCATAGTACACCTATCTGTATATCGTGCTTATAGTATTTAATATCTGTAAATTATGTCCATAATACTTACCTGTATAGTTATTGTACATATTATAGACCTTTATTCTGTACTTACTGCTTATTGCACTTCTGGTTAGATGCTAACTGCATTTCGTTGCCTTGTACCTACATGTGCAGTGACAATAAAGTTGAATCTAATCTAATCTAATCTAATCTAATTTCTGATCAATGTACAGTAGTGCAACCTTAAAAAACATCTTAATGGCCCCAAACTTTTTAAGGTTATTGTACTATACAGTATGTGCCAACAGACTCATACCTTTTCCTCTCCAGACCTCAGCGAGGTGGCAGCCGCTCTCCCCAGCCTCTTTGCAGAACTCCACCACATCCTTACAGAGCGTCTCTGGGGTAATGGGCACCTCCGTCAGCAACTGTTGATTATCACTCAGGAATACAGTCAGAATCATCTGTAAAGAGGAAAGAATAACATCTTTGTTTGAGTGAACTTCCAGCCTCTCATTTTGACTGTGCGGGCTTCTCCTTAATCTCTCTTGCCTTGTCATAATTCTCGAACTGTTTACGTTCTTTTTCGCAGTGGTCTGCACCACAGCCGTCTCATCAAATGAGTGCCAATTGCAAAGACAGATGAGAGCTAAAGAAAATAAATTCAAAAGTTAAGCTGAAATCAAGGGAATTGCATGTTTATTCTACACACTGCCAAGAAAAAGTAATCATTATGCCTGATCTATTATCTCCCACGTACCAAAACATGTTGGCAAGAATTTTAACCAAACACAAAATGGAAAATATCTAAGGTTTCTAGGAGATTTACGAAAGAAACCTTCCAGAAGGACAGCAAAGTCTGCCTCATTCACAGACGTCAATCTACAAGTTATTTTATCTAGTTATTAGATGATACTCCATCATTCAGTGGGGTTTCTATCAAAGAGGATTAAACTAATGGTCAGGAAATCTGGATTAAGAATGGCCCAAAAAATTTAGAAGAAACATTGATGAAGACAAAAAAAGGGTTGGCACCATCAGATTTTGGATGGTGATTACCTTTAAGTGGCAAAACAAAATAAAATAAAATAAAATAATATAAAATAAAATGCTTTAAGTACCCCATTAAATCAAATTCAATTAAATTAAAATGCCTTTATCAATATTTAAAAAACATAAATCTGTCACTTTGGATAAACATCAGAGCACAGTATAATGATTGTAAAAAAATAAATATTTTTATAAAACCAGGCATTTGGGAAATGCATGTATTTTATTACAGACGTCACCAATAAAACGTAAACACATTGATGTAACTTCATCCCGCTTCATCTGAATTCAACCCCCCCCCCCCACCCCCCCACCCCCACGGGTAGGCTTCCTAATGTGTAACACAATCCCTCTAAACAAGCAAGCAGCAGATTGAAAGAGAAATTCTGTGAGGGTTGGATTACAGGGCAGAGCTATAATAATCTGATTAGACGGGGGTGCAAACATGCGAGCGTGTGGCTACAGAGAGCGATGGGAACTGTTTCGCTGGCTGAAGCCAAACAAATCCAGAAAGGGAAAGGCTGCTGTGATCTGTGAAGACAGCAGATAATCCCAACCTGGACAGCTGCCTGGAATTTTATTGTCACAAAGTTTCATATTAAAATAGCACAGGGTGCCAAAAAAGAAAAAAGAAAGTCAAATGCTTACACTCCATCTGAACAATTAAACTACTTGGCCAAAGACAAACATTATAAATCAATTAGAATTAAAGGCATAGTTTGTCCAAAAATACAAATTCTACCATCATTTACTCACCCTCATGACATTCAAAACCTCTGAACCTTTTTTCTTGAGAACACAAAAGGTCTAACTACACTGGACAACTTTGACTGTATAGAAAAATAATTCTCAAAATATCTTCTGTGTTCCACAGAAAAAAAAACTGTGGAAATGGGAATGACACTGATTTAATGAAGAAATAATTTTTATCCCTTTAAATAATGAAAGAAGCAAATCAACAGGTAACACTTAACATTTAAGGGTTCATTAGTTAGAAACATTAATGCAGCTAATGATGAAAAGTATTTCTACAGGCTTTATTAATCCAAGTTTTTAGTTAATTTCAACATTAACCAATCAATTTTTTAAATCAGAAGTTTTATCTGTTAACTGATATTAACAAATATGAATACATACTGAAAAAAGCATAATGTTTGTTGTAAGTTCATGTTGTCTTGTATGTTAATAATGTTCACAAATGAAACCTCATGCAAAGTGTTACTGAATGACAGTCTGTGAATCCTGTAATATAACAATGTAATATAACATCATCTTTTACTGAATGAAAGTTCCAGATTCTATTTAAATAAAAACACACAGAAACTCATTTAAACTTGTCCCTCAAATTGCATAAACAAACAAACAAAAACATAGAAATGATGTACTTATAATGGAAATTGGAAATACACCCCATACTCATCTTAGACGTTTGGATTTCTGTCAACATATTTTTCGTTTGTTCATTCAAATTGAGACAAGGCATAAACAACAAGCCTTTCCCAGCATGCCACAAACATGTGTGTGAAATAGCACCCTTTGATTTAACATATCCGTGATCCGTTCTAACTATAGCAAGACTCAATTTAACACTCCTCCCTTACACATGCACTTAAAAATAAATGTCATTCCTCTGAAATCCGCCATGTCCCAGACATGTCCCACTATTTTAAGCCACACACAAGTGCCTAAACTTCTATCCTCAGTCTGCCCCTATCTTGCTTGTCTTAAAACCTCTGGACTTTCACCTTAGTCACCCCATGTGGTACCTTGAGCTTCCGGTCTTCCTTCCCCTGTGCCCGCGCTCTCTTTTGCAGCCAGGGCCTGGCCTTGGAGGTGCTGACCAGGCTGCGTAGCACCATACTGATGAACCTCCTCATGGAGCTCCGAGGCTGGGGTGGATGGATTGGAGGAGCCGGGAAGTCCAGGTGCTCGGGAGCTCCCTGCTGCCACTGGAGTGTGTCTGTCTCTCTCTCTCTCTCTGGGTGCCTGGCTGTCTGTCTGACTGAGAGTGTGTGAGTGGAGATACTATAGAGTGGTCAAGGAAGGGGAGGGAGTTTGGGGGCATTTTGGGAAGGGGAGGGGGCCCGGTGAGGGTGGGCTCTCTTTCCCAAACTGCATTCCCTCAGGAACAAGCAGAGGTGCCAGGGGAAGATAAGAAGAATCCGATGACAATACACAGACTGTCCTGTGACATGTCACTGATAGAGCGGACCGAACTCCATGTCACCCTCACTCAGACTAAAACACACACTTCGGCATAGGAAGTCACACTCATGCCACTGAAGTTATCGAATTAAGCAGAACAGATAGACAGTGTGCACTTAATGTATGCAAGGGCTTTAAAACTTGCCGATCATCCATTCAGATTAAAGATCTCATGAAATCAAAATTTACTTTGTTAGTGCACATTGTTTGATGGCTTGGCCATAAAATCCTTAACTGAAAAAAAAAAAACCTGCACTCTATTCAATATTCCATTTCTGTACTTGGAACGTCACAATACTGAAGTTGGCAGCAACTTGCAGTTCATGTGGACTTTAAAAATTTTACAAGGCATTGCAAAATGGATGCTAGGGTTGTTGCCAGAGCATTTTCTAGGCAGTTTCTAGCATGTTCTGAATGGTTGCCAAAGCTTTGCAAAGCAGTTGGTAGGGTATTCTACTGTAGATGTTTACTGAGTGTTGCTAAATGCAAAGGTGTTCTGGGCGGTTGCCAAGGCATTGCTAAGTGGTTGATAAAGAGTGAGTACTGAATGGTTGCCAAGCAGTTGCTAGGGGTGTTCTAGGTGGTTGCCAGGGAATTGCTATGCAATTGCTAGTGTAATCTTCTGTAGATGTTTACAGAGCACTGCTAAACGGTTGCGAAGGTATTCTGTATAGTCAGCAGCTGTTTCTAGTGGGTTCTAGACCGTTTCTAGCATGTTCTGGATAGTTGAAAAGGAATTGGTGGTGGTTGCTAGGGTGTTGTAGGTGATTACAAAACACTGCTAAGTAGTTGCTAGGATGTTCTGGGTGGTTGCATGCTTGCTCATGTCAAAAGTGTCCCTACCACCAAGATATTCTGGTCTCTATATATATGATTTGAATCCTGCCTTAAAGGGTTAGTTCACCCAAAAATTTTAATTATGTCATTAATTATTCACCCACTTGTTGTTCCAAACCCGTAAGACCTTCGTTTTATCTTCAAACACAAATTAAGATATTTTTGATGAAATCCGAGAGCTTTCTGATCCTCTATACATAGCAATGCAACTACTACATTCAATGCCCAGAAAAGGTAATTCTTAAAATAGTCCATGTGTCGGTGTTCTGATGTAGACCCCAGATGCATTGTGATTTTTTTTACAAGCAGAGGAGTAAACACGCATGCATCTTGGTACTGTCGTGAATGCGTGAGCTGAGTGACAGGGAAGAGAAGAATTGTTGAATAAAGTCGTTGTCGTTTTCTTTGCGCACAAAAAGTATTCTCGTAGCGTCATAAAATTACAGTGAACCACTGATGTCACATTAACGGTTTTAACTATATTCTTCGTTTCTGGGCCATAAAACATGTCACTAGCAGTGCTCTTAATGGAGGGTCAGCGAGCTCTCTGATTTCATCAGAAATATCTTAATTTGTGTTCCGAGGATGAATGGACATCTTACATTTTACATCTTACAACCCTAATGACAGAATTTTTTTTTAGTAATTTCTTTTCCTTTTATGTCTATTGGACTTTTGTCATTTTGTCTGATGAAAAAGTTGAATATCTGATTGCTTTGAAATCTCAGCTCTGGGAAAAATAACCCTAATGTAGTATGATAATAACAATAGTGATACATGCTTTAGCATTAGCACCACTAATAATCAATATGGACTTTTTCTTAAGTGCCAAGCTTCTTGTTCCTCTCTGCTCATGACGATTGCGCAGTTTCTGCAGAAGGTTTTCTGATTCCAAAGAAGGAGCTGAAGTCGCAGCACTCACTGCTTTGTCAATAATAAATCTCAGGACAGAGGCAGGCCTTGCAATGTGGGTCTTGGGCATCCTGACGAATAGAGCTCTGGCAGGGACACGTCTGACCGGGTAAAGCTGCCCAGTTTCCACTGTAAAAACAGTTATTGCTTCCTTTAGTTTGTAACGTTCTTAAATAAGAAGTTTCTGTGTGAAAAATCCTAAAAAGGACATCAAAACACTTCTGTGAACATCATATAATACTATCAAAGTGCTTCACACCGAAATGCCTCAACATAATTTAAAGCATTTTGAATTAATTTGATACAGATGGGATATGTGCCCCTGCTTAAGCATTGTGGGATTGTTGACACTGTGAATGCTCACCTGATTTACTGTACTGAGCCATCAATAGGGTGTCCATAGCAACGACTGCATCCACAGAAACATGCCAGTTCCCTTCACTTCACTGCCGTTCAAAGACTTGCATAGTTAAGAGCAACTAACAGCCATAAACAGCACAGTCAATCTCTGAGCATTTTAACGGCCCTGACAGCTCCTTGTTCTCATGGATAAGTGACACCTGGACCCAGTGAGCTCGAAAACAGACCAGAGTATGCTTGGATTTCCCATTTAATGGAAGTTTTGGGTTTGATGGCATGGAAAAAGAATAAAAGGAATGAAAAATGGTGGAAAATAAGAGAATAAATCATTTTGAATTCCAAGAAAGAATTCATAAATAACTCTCATACAAATGTTCTGCCAAGCACTATATCATGTAATTTGTGCTAATGATATTCATTATAAAATGTATAGTTTCAGTCCTAGCTTCTGATTCATAGCAGAGCTGATGTTTACCTTATTATGTTGCACCCATTGAGGACACTGACATCATATCATAACTTCATAAGTTTACTGCACTCTCATGTTGAAATATAAACAAACCTAGTCACAAAATAAAGTAACCGTTAATGCAAAGGTGAAGCACAGGAGTCGATCCCCTCAAGAGACTCAGCAATACTGTGAGGTCGCAATTTCAATAATGAGTCTCTGGGGAGATGTGAGCGACTCTAGTGAGGACTAATAACTAAAGCACACACTGGCGCAGCTTCCTACTAAAGTGACGTGGGACATATTAAAGATCCGGAGCTGCCAACACTCTCTGTTCTGAGTGCAGATGAAGTTGTAATCTTGCAGCAAGAAAACTGCTTGCCAGAGAGTAAAGCACAGGCAAAACACACGATGAGACAGTCAAAATGTGTATGCATCCACCTAGGGCACAGTTTTATCAATTTATAAATAGGAATTGACAAGAAGAGAGAGATTTGTGTTCTCACAGCAAATTAAAATCCATCATGGTACATCTAGAAGCTTTAATACTTGATTCTACAGGAAATGAACAAGCTGTGAGGTAAACACAGCACATCTTCCTATTTACTGCCTCAATATGCAAACGTAAACTCACTTGTCATAGCTTATAGCTGTCATAGACTTTGCACTATGGGCGGCATGGAGGTTTATGAATATTCAAAATGCTTTGAGCGATTCTACATAGCAAAACAGAATAACTCTTGCTTATTGCAGGCGGCAAGCTTCTGTAAATTCTCCAGACTTTAATTAACTTAACATGAAGACGGATATATTTCTGCTTGCTTATCATATTTGATATTTTATTTATCTTGTCCCAAAGGAAGAAAATACTTCTGCATTTCCCATCTGGCACTTCTAGAGTTATAAATATTCATATGCACAGTAAATCAACATAAAACCCCAGCTCTGGCAATAAAAGATTGATCTGGGTTAGTGACGTAAGGATTGCAAACATAATGTTTTTTTAACCCGTTTTTTTTAGGAAACTGGATAAATCCATTCACCAAATTAAACTGAATCACCTGAAACAGTTTGCAGCTCTAGTCAGCACAGCTCTATAAGTTACTCAATATAAACTCACTCTCAGATGTTGCCGTCAATCACTCAGACTCAAAATGAGCCAATATTCAAGAGTATGAAGGTGTGTGGTCAAGTCCAACTTACAAACTTTCTGCCGAGGGTTTAAAAATGTGTGTTTCTGATGTCTTTTACTGAAATGGATAAAGTATAACAAATAAAATTTATTGAACATACAACAGTATGAACTAAGAAATCTAAATATCCTTGATCTTTTGATACATAAGAGGTCATTTTACTATAAAAACATTCTGTAAATTTCAGAGCTCAAAACTTTCTAGATTCTAGTCTAAAAACAGCTAATATTGAAGACAATCTGCCAAAACGACATATACTTGTGGAATATGCCACATTATGATGTAATTGTGTGGATAAATGCCACCTCCACAGAAGAAGTTAAATGCCTGCTTCTACATCACTGCCTGTTTAGCCCCGCCCACTGAATCACACATGCAGTGTAAATAAAGAGACAGGTGTACGCAGGTAAAAAAAAACAAACAAAAAAAAAAAAAAAAATATTCCTTTTGATGGAACTTTATTTTTAATAAAGTGATTGAACCCGGTCAATAAGAATTTCATCCTTTGTTCACTTTATTATACTGGGTATTGTTAACAAACAAGGCTCAATTTCGTTTTTCAAAAAGATTGAAACTAAAAGACGATGCTGGGCTTATTATATTGGATCCGATGTCGCAACTCAAGTGTGGGTAACTGTTTTCATTATGTGGTCACTATTGCTTTTTCTTTTTTACAGATCTTTTGATATGTGCCCAGTATGCGTTTTAACGTAAATCACAGCAGCGTCCATCTATGAACAATTCAGGCTGTTAAACATAGACAACTGTTAACCAATCATAGCAGTGGGTGTTTACTTTCGAGTCTACAATCCACAACGCCTATTCAAACAGAATGGTAGAAAATATCCTATTACTTCTAAATTAAATCTTGATAGCATTATAAGTGGAGTAACCCTTTAATTTAATTGTTTATGCGTGACATAAACAAACTGGTCAATCGGTTATTTAAATTAATTCACTGAAACAAACCAGTTGGCGGAAATAGAATAGGACTTCCCATCACTAATCTGTGCATGTTGGTTGTTTGTCAGATCAATTCTCAAGCTCTAACAGAATTTAAAGACATCTAAGATGTGGTACTTTTATAATTCCATGTCAATCTGAAGACCTGAGGTTAATCGCACATGTCTGCGTTGGAGTTTGACATGTCATGGAATCATTCCTGCTGTATACTAAAGCCAAAAGGGGGAAAGATGCAGCCGAAAGTGAGGGAATCTCTGTCTAATTCTCCACTGGGGAAGTGTGCAGTCCATTAACTCTATTAGTTAACTCTAAATCCATTCTGAGTTCAATCTGTCTGAACTCCAAATGTAACTGCCTGTGCAAAGGTGAAAGGTTAACTTCAGTATAGAGGATGCTCCTTTCATTCACCTTTGATCTTTGACCCCATCTGGTTCTCCCTGTAATGCTCTGATACGTCCTATTGAGGGACACTTCTGCCTCATAGAGAAGGAAAATAAAATGGCAGTTTCTACTCTTACAGCATGCTGTTGGAACTACTGGAAAAAGTGTTCAAGGAGTTGGGGTGTGAGGGATTTAAAAGCACACAACCCTGAGAGTGTCACAATTCAGGAATTCTGACAACTGACCCAACCTTTCCACAGCTCACCGCACGGTGCCTTAAAATACTCCACGCAGGCTAATGTTTCATTCAACACAACCACAAACTGCATCATTCTCAAACAGAAACAATGACAGTACAAGAAATCTGACAGGATGAGGAACACAAACACAACCAGAATGTAGAATAAATATCAGTAAAAGTGGAATGAATTAATGAAAATACATAGTATTTATTAATATTTGGGTGAACAGAACAATCTGGTAACACTTTACAATAAAGTTTCATTGGTTAACATTAGTAAATGTATTAGCAAAAATTTACTAACACTGAACAATATATTTTTAAGCAGATTTATTAAAAAATATATTTATTCATATTTGTTAATATTAGTTAGTAAACATATAATTGATCATTGTTTGTTCATGGCAGTTCACAATTCTTTAATTAAAGTTAAAGGTATAGTTCACCAAAGAATATAAATTCTGTAGTATTCTGTACTAACATCTTTTGTCTGCTAAACACAAAAGAAGATTATTTTAAAGGATGTTGGTAACCAAAAATTTCTCCACACTGTGGAAGTCAATGGCCGACAACTGTATAATTATCAACATTCTTCAAAATATCTTCTTTTTTATCTTCAACAGAAGAAAGGTTTTGATCAACTTGAGGATTAGTAAATATGACAGCAGAATCTTCTTTTAGGGCATGGAATTTTGTAGTGATTCCTTGCATTTTTGTAAGAAAAATATCCATATTTCAAACATAAATACTTTTCTCTCACTCCTGTTGACTGTCGTAAGTGGGAGCTCTTCCAGCGGATGACGTAGGACATATGCGTCGCATGCGCACGCGCCTCTGAGACATGCTAGTCTCACAAGTTTATTTTCAGGAGCAAAAGAAGCAAAATTTCCTTACTTTAGCAAAGGAAACCCCATTTACTCTTGGCTATAATTGAAATCCTCCAACATTTTTCTTTACAAATCCTCAGTTTGTACTTCTTATTCATGACCTTTTTAGGGCCCGAGCACCGAGGTGCGAGGACCCTCTTGTATCTGCTTTGTTTTTTATTAGGGCCCGAGCACCGATGGTGTGAGGACCCTCTTGGAATTGCTCCGTTTATTATTATTAGGGCTCAAGCCCAAAGGGCGAGAGGCCTATTGTTTTCCTTAGGATTATTTTTTATTATTATTATTATTATTATTATTATTATTATTATTTTTTTCCAACGTCTCGGGGGCTTTTGGGGCCCTTAACGTGCTTAAAAAGTCTTGAAAATTGGCACACAGATTGGAACCTGCGGCCATTAGGGCCGGGCAGAGACTGATACACGGGCGTGGCACAGGGGCTCTACAGCGCCCCCTGGAAGATGGAGGGCCATATATCATACATTCTTGCTCGTAGACGTATGAAACTCGGTACACATATAAATCTCATCAATCCAAACAACTTTTGTATTGCATATCATAGGCTCCGCCCAACAGGAAGTTGGCTATTCAGGGTTTAGTATTCAAATTTTTCGTCAAAGTTGTGGGGGCTTTTGGGGTCCTTAACATACTCAAAAACTCTTGAAAATTTGCGCACACTTTGGAATCCGTGGCCTTTAGGAGCCTGCAGAGGCTGGGACCCGGGCGTGGCACAGGGGCTCTACGGCGCCCCCTGGAACACAGTCAGAAATGTTGATGTATAGCTCACACATACTTGCATATTTTCATATGAAACTCAGTACACATATAGATCTCATCGTGCCGAACAACTTTCGTATTGAATATCATAGGCTCCGCCCAACAGGAAGTCAGCTATTTAGAGTTATGTAAAAAGCGCATGCTCTGGAATTTGAAATACTTGTCATAGGTTTTTTTCTCGATTGCCGCCAAACTTGGTCAACATGATCTCAAGACACTGGGGATGAAAAATTGCCAGGGGATTTTTGATATCTCGAACGGTTTGCTCGTGGCGAGGCGTGGAAATTATGGCGAGAAATGAGAAACAGGAAGTGTCTAATACCGTCCACATACATTTCCTGATTTTAATCAAACTTCATCAGATTATTCGTTGTATGATGTCGATCGCATATATGTGACTATTAGGAGTCAAAGTTATAGCGCCACCAACTGGCAGAAGGAAGTGTGTCATTTTCAAAATGATTTGAATTCAGCATCTTATTATTACTCGATTTGCTTCAAACTTCATCAGAATAATGTTAAAACACAGCCGATATAAATCTGCAAGGGGGATATTGATATCTAAAAAATTGTTGCCGTGGCAACATGTCAAACTGGAATACTTCTCAGGTGATTTTGAGGCAAATAACATACTTAGAATTTCACAAAACTCTGAACACACATCAGTATTTCTGATAGGAACTTAAATTGTGAATGGATTTTGGATAGCTTGAATGGTTTTGCCGTGGTGATTTTTTTAAATGACCTTACAAAGGGAAACATTATTGTATTTTTAAATTGCAGCTTCCAAACACGTCAAAGAATTTTTTCATACAGATGAAAAAGTCATTCTGAGGAAATATGCATAGTTTCACGACTTTACAACACTGTATGGATAACAGAAAATTAAAAAACTGTCAAACATCTCATCTCACTCTGTCCCTCAGTTTGAGTATATGTGCTTAGACTTCCATTGTCTGAGAGAAATAGCGCCCCTACAGGTTCAATTCCCGGACTTTTACTTTCACTTTTAAATCGGTTAAAAATACAAACAAATACTTAGATTTAATTCACACTGACAAGCTAAACCAACATATCTGATTATTACCGGTTCAGGGCTCATGGATAAATTATTTCTGGCCAGAGATACGTGAGAAATAGGAGAGATGAATCACCGCTGTGATCACGAGCGTCTGGAGTAAAGAGCTCAGAGAAAACGAATTTATTCCTGTTTTAAAGCTTTTAAAAATAAATTATTACAGCGATATCACACAATCAACCAATTAGAACACACCAAGAGCTAAATTCAGATGTTTTTGAACTGTTTGTGTGAAAATGAAATATTTGTGGCTGCCTATCTGAAATCACCGCCTCCGATCAGCGCGTACAGTGTCGAGCTCAAAACAAACGAATTTATCCTTGTTTAAGAGCTTTTTTAAATAAAATATTACCACAAATGCACACAATAAACCCATTGTAACACTACAAGAGCTAAATGCAGGTGTTTGTGACCTGTTTAAGTGTGCAAGACTATTTGAAAGCGCGACTGGCAGAATAACATATCTCTCGAGCTGCAGGTTTCTGTCTTTCGTCGTAAGAACGAACACATCACGGACAAGATTATTTCAAAATACATAATAGCTTGGCGAATATAAACGAAAACAGCCACGTGAACATAAACTGGATCTACTGGATTTGAATATTAAAGTGACCACATTTACCACTTGCTTCTGTCTTCAATTTTAATCTATATAAAAAAGGAAACTCATTCGACTTGGCTGCTTTTTTAATGTGTGCGTATTTATTTATTTACCTTTTTATACATTTTGTATAATTTCATAGTTTGTGTATTACAATTATAAAAACAAAAATAAATTTAGCCACTCACATAGAAATAGCTTAGGCCTTAACCTTTTTCTGACAGTTTTAGGGATTTTTAAAAATCCTAAAAAAAAACTTTTTTGTGCTGCAAATAATAATTTCAAACTCATTTGATACTGACCTATGACATCCTGTGACATTATATTTATTTGAATTTACATAATCTCATAGATGTAACAGTAAATCTGTTCAGCTCACAGATCAATACTAAGCTGTAATACAAGCAGAACTTTCACAAATGCTTATGAGTCATTTAAGGATTTGATAACACTGTAAAATAATGTCTAATTTGTTAACATTAGCAAATGCATTGATAACACTTTATAATAACTGCAATCATTATTAAATAGTCAGTTCATGCTTCATAAAACCTTTTCCCAATATTAATAGTCAGTAGTAAGCAGTTTATAAATACAGCTATAAATAGCTTGTCCTTGGTTTATAAGCACATTTATTAAAAAGGAGAGTAAAGGGTCAGTTATCTTCCTATGAAAAATAAAAGATAAAAATAAACAAACAACAACACAGATTGATACAGAACTCAGAAATTTTATTGTGGATTTATGATAAAATCAGCCTGTAAATGAATTCATACTCCTCCTCATACTACTCCATACTCCTTTTTCAACATGATGCCAATATACTGAGATGTTAAATTGTGAATGGGTTTAGGATAGCTTAAATGGTGTTGCCATAGAGATTTATTAAAGTAACATAAAAAATACAATAGTTATTTTACTATATCTTTAAAATTTTTCATTCTAACTCTTCATAATTTTTTATATAAGTAGAAGTCCTCATTTGAAGGAAGCACAGTAAGTTTCATAGCTTTATCATTTTCAAGAGCCAGCATAAAATTAAAACTATCATAACTTATAAATCAAGCTTGCAATTCTTAGTACCTATAATGGCCACCAGAGGGAGCTATAGGATTACTTTTAAATAATTATTGGAGAAACGAGTATGATTTAAATAGTTTATAGAAATCTTTCAAATAAAATAATATGTATTTTAGGAATTTTACTGATAAAATGACCCTCACTTAATTAGAATAACAAGCTGAAGTATTGTGAACTGTATATTAAGAATAATTCTTAATAGGCTTTATGGACAGATACGTTTTAAGTGACTCTTGAAGGTTCAGCACCACATCCTCTTTTACCACTGTTTAAAGAATTAATCTTACAGAACAGGTTTGAATGAATTTTGGATAGCTTGAATGGTTTTGTCGTGGTGATTTTTTGAAATAATAGTAAAAAAGGAACCAGTAAAAAAAAGTGCAGCTTCTAAACACTTCAAAAAAAATGTACACATAGAAGACAAGTCATTCTGAGGAAATATGCATAGTTTCATGACTATACAACATTATATGGATGACAGAAAATTAAAAAACATACATCTGATGTCACTCTGTCCCTCTGTCACTGTGTGTGTGTGTTTGTGTGTGTTTTAAGTGAATTAGGTGTGAAACTATCAGTGAGCATTTAGTCTCCAGCGCCAACATTTTACAGAACTGCCACTTTCCTGGAGTCTCAGAATTACAATGTGTCAGGTTCTGAGAGATCTAAGATTCCAAAAAAATATTTAATTAGAATACCATGAAGTATTGTGAAATACTATATATTAAGACTTTATATATAGGCTTAATGAACAGATTAGACTGACTCGTGAAGGACCAGCACCACCTCCTCTTGTCCGATGGTTTGAGGAATATATCTTCCAGAATCCGGGATTAAGATTTAGGAGCTCATTTTTATTCCACCTCCTTTCCTGAAAGTCTGTCTTGCAGAATTGACTAAAAATTAATCTTCACATTAATTCCTAATTCTTTTGCAATTCTTTTGTCAGTTCTTCTTGACCTGTTTTTCTCTTCCAGCTTTCCTGGACTATTGTATAGCACTCATAAATGATTAAATAAAAAATAATGGTAGTTATTAAGATTGATATGGTTTGGAATTGGTAAAATGTGCTTGGAAAAAAATCACAATAAAACAATGTTTTAATGTTTAAGTTTGGAATATTAACTGACATGAATGAATGCTATATAAATATTGTTCATGTTAACATAATGTTTATAAATGAAATCTTATTGTAAAGTGTTACTAAAGTTATATATATATATATATATATATTGTTCTGTGAATGTGATTTTAAAGTCTAGATGATTCGGATTAACCCTTTAACTGCCATATCAAGTTCAAGTTCAAGTTCAAGTTCAATTTATTTGTATAGCGCATTTACATCAGCCTCCTGGCTGACCAAAGTGCTTTAACATAAGAGCAAGAATATTACACATACATAAAAATAGACCAGACAAAAAATTTAAAACCACCCATTTCAAAATGTAGCATAACACAGTAGTCAGTACACTAAGGAAAATAAAAAAGTTTTTAGCAAAGATTTAAAAATAGACAAGGAAGGGGCCAGTCTGATCTCTAAAGGCAGGGTATTCCAGAGTCGTGGCCCAGCCACTGCAAATGCACGCTCCCCTCTACGCTCCCCTCTATCCTTTAAAACCTCACTGCCAGAGGGATATTGTGAATGCATGTGCCCGCTGGGCACAGTTTACCTGATGCCACCGGGGTGGTGATGGCATTGGTGGCTTGAGCCCGCCATCGCTGCTTGCAGCTATATTTAGGGCTCAAGCCTGGAGGGCGAGAGCCCTATTGTTTTCCTTAGGATTATTTGTTATTATTATTATTATTTTTCTTCAAGGTTTCGGGGGCCTTTGGGGCCCTTAACATGCTTAAAAAGTCTTGAAAATTGGCACACACATTGGAACCTGCGGCCATTAGGGCCGGGCAGAGACTGATACACGGGCGTGAAACAGGGGCTCTACAGTGCCCCCTGGAATACTGAGGGCCATATATCATACATACTTGCACGTAGACGCACGAAACTCGGTACACATGTAGATCTCATCAAACCAAACAACTTTCGTACTGCATGTCATAGGCTCCGCCCAACAGGAAGTTGGATATTTAGGGTTTAGTATTCATATTTTTCGTCAAAGTTGTGGGGGCTTTTGGGGTCCTTAAAATACTCAAAAACTCTTGAAAATTTGCGCACACTTTGGAATCTGTGGCCTTTAGGAGCCTGCAGAGGCTGGGACCCGGGCGTGGCACAAGGGCTCTACGGCGCCCCCTGGATCACAGTCAGAAATGTTGATGCATAGCTAACACATACTTGCACATATTAATATCAAACTCAGTACACATATAGATCTCATCGTGCTAAACAACTTTCGTATTGCATGTCATAGGCTCCGCCCAACAGGAAGTCAGCTATTTAGAGTTATGTAAAAAGCGCATGCTCTGGAATTTGAAATACTTGTCATAGGGTTTTTTGCCGATTGACACCAAACTCGGTCAACATGATCTCAAGACATTGGGGATGAAAAATTGCCAGGGGATTTTTGATATCTCGAACGGTTTGCTCGTAGCGAGGCGTTGAATTTATGGCGAGAATTGAGAAACAGGAAGTGTCTAATACCATCCACATACATTTCCTAATTGTAATCAAACTTCATCAGATTATTCATTGTATGATGTCGATCGCATATATGTGACTATTAGGAGTCAAAGTTATAGCGCCACCAACTGGCAGCAGGAAGTGTGTCATTTTCAAAATGCTTTGAATTCAGGATCTTATTTTTACTCGATTTGCTTCAAACTTCATCAGAATAATGTTAAAACACAGTCTATATAAATCTGCTGGGGGATATTGATATCTAAAAATATTGTTGCCGTGGCAACATGTCAAACTGGAATACTTCTCAGGTGATTTTGAGGCATATAACATGCTTAGAATTTCATCAAACTGAGAACACATATCAGTATTAGTGACAGCTAGACACTGGCAAAAGTTCATAAGAGGGCGTGGAAGAGGCACTCTATAGCGCCACCTTTTGTCAAAAGTGGGGGGGGTTAGTTTTAGCTACAGACACCAAAATCAGTACAAAAATTGTTCTTATCAAGACGGACAACTTTCTACTTGACAGTCATTAGCTACGACCAACAGGAAGTCGGCTATTTTGATTTGAATGTGGATTGTTTTTTACATTTAGCTGTGAATTAATGCATACTGCTCAGAGGAGAGTAACACTATAAACACCAAACTTTGTCTACATGTTGAAAAAACATTGAGGAACTTAAATTGTGAATGGGTTTTGGATAGCTTGGATGGTTTTGTCGTGGTGATTTTTTTAAATGACAGTAAAAATGGAATTATTAATTTTCCTGCATTTTTAAATTCCAAACACTTCAAAACCTTTTTTCATACAGAAAAAAAAGTTATTCTGAGTAAATATGCATAGTTTCATGACTTTACAACACTGTATGGATAACAGAAAATTAAAAAACTCTCAGACATCTCATCTCACTCTGTCCCTCTGTTTGAGTGTGTGTGCTTAGACTTCCATTGTCTGAGAGAAATAGCGCCCCTACAGGTGCATATCCTGAACTAAAAAAGGGAGGAGACTCTCTTTTGGTTTCACTTTTAAATCGGTTAAAATACAAATAAATACTTGGATTTAATTCACACTGACAAGCTAAACCAACATATATGATTATTATCAGGTCAGGGCTCATTAATAATCAGTGGTGGACGAAGTACACAAATCAAGTACTTGAGTAAAAGTACAGATACATATGTTAAAATATTACTCCAGTAAAAGTAAAAGTACTCCTTTTTCAATTTTACTCAAGTGAAAGTATAAAAGTACTCGAGTTTTTATGTACTTAAGTAAAAAAGTACTGCAAGATAGATGTTTGCAATTTTATATAGGCTACTTAATTTAATTTTATATTAGCACATATTCTTTTTATAATCCTACTGCTCAAAATACCTTGGATTTTTTCAAAATAACCACTATATGGAGTCAAGATATATTTTTGTTGTTGATATGGACTACGCTGATGAGAGTAATGTTCACTGTGAAGCACTTACACTGTGATGTACCCGAGAGAAAACAGAGATGACCATCTGATTTTCACCAGTAAGAAAAAAGTATTTTAAAGTTTGTTGTTTTACAGAATATCAAAGTTACAGTAAAGACCAAAAGTTTGGACACACCTTCTCATTCAAAGAGTTTCCTTTATTTTCATGACTATGAAAATTGTAGAGTCTCACTCAAGGCATCAAGGGCTATTTGAGCAAGAAGGAGAGTGATGGGGTGCTGCTCCAGATGACCTGGCCTCCACAGTCACCGGACCTGAACCCAATCCAGATGGTTTAGGAGTGAGCTGGACCGCAGACTGAAGGCAAAAGAACCAACAAGTGCTACGCATCTCTCTGAGAACTCCTTCAAGACTGTTGGAAGACCATTTTAGGTGACTACCTCTTGAAGCTCATCGAGAGAATGCCAAGAGTGTGCAAAGCAGTAATCAAAGCAAAAGGTGGCTTTTTTGAAGAACCTGCAATATGACATATTTTCAGTTGTTTCACACTTTTTTGTTATGTATATAATTCAATATATAATTCCACATGTGTTAATTCATAGTTTTGATGCCTTCAGTGTGAATCTACAATTTTCATAGTCATGAAAATAAAGAAAACTCTTTAAATGAGAAGGTGTGTCCAAACTTTTGGTCTGTACTGTATATATGACATGATAACAAGGCCTGAAGTTAGGAAGAACATTTTACGGAAAAAAATAATAAAAAAAATGTAAATCAAGATAATGATTTTTTCCTTCTCAAATCTTGTCTGTGGTTTAAAAACACCCCTGGCCAAACGGGGTGCATCTCTTCCCACTGATAATTACTGTAGTTAGCATGTTCTGAACATCACATCCTTTCTTTTCTAACCAGATGTAAACTATATTTTATATATATATATATATATATATATATATATATATATATATATATATATATATATATATATATATATAGGTGGCTGAATAAAAATATTTGGACATTATTTATAAAAATTACATCAATTTAGCACCAACAAGCTTGTTAGCTAGACAGTTAGCATCAGCTAACAATATTTACTTATTTTCAGTACGATGAACATTCATGTCTGTCTACTCGTCTAGTTAATCTAAACAATATACATATGTATAACGTTACTGTCGATAAACAATATAAAAACAGACGTAACATAGGACATTTTAATAAAACTGTTAACATTACGGCAGCGGGGAATTTGAACGTGCACGAGTTATTGTATTTAATCTGTGTTATTTTATGGGTTTTTTGTTGTTGTTGTTTTTTACCTAAAATTGATGTGTCTGCATCGTCTGCACTCGAGCATTTCAGTGGGCTTAAATAGATCACTCTTTACAACGGATTTAGTTTCCAAACAACTGACAGTTTTGACCTAAATATGATTTTCAGTTACAATAATTAATCCAAAATTTCGACATTAATAACTTACTTTTAGCAACGTCAGACGCACGCGCGCTCACAAGATCTCCCGGTTCTTACTTCTGGTGACTCGCACTAAACGGTTCATTTGAATCAGTGAGTGGTCGACTCCAGAACAGCTGCAATCGGATCATTCTAATTCCTAAACGAATCGTTTGGTGCGATTCGCGATCCGATTTAAAAGTTTATTTTGAAAAGACTCAGTTCATTCATGATGAATCAGACACCGCTTCTGCGTGTCGGAGCACGTGATATATTATAGGGAGTAACGATATGTTTTATGAAATGTAGTGAAGTAAAAAGTACGATTTTATGCTTTGGAATGTAGTGAAGTAAAAGTAAAAGTTGCTCAAAATAAAACTACTCCAGTAAAGTACAGATACTTGAAAAATGTACTTAAGTACAGTAACGAAGTAAAGCTACTCCGTTACTGTCCACCACTGTTAATAATGGATGTGTGGTCAGTGATACGTGAGAAACACGAGAGATGAATCACCGCTCTGAGCAAGAGCGTGTGGAATGATGAGCTCAGAAAAAACGAGTTTATTCTTGTTTTATAGCTATTAAAAATAAAGTATTGCAGCGATATCACACAATTCACCAATTAGAACACACCAAGAGCTAAATTAAGA
The DNA here is from genome assembly GCF_003368295.1 of Carassius auratus. NCBI lineage: Eukaryota > Metazoa > Chordata > Actinopteri > Cypriniformes > Cyprinidae > Carassius > Carassius auratus. Next base: position 414,964 of record NW_020523597.1, read on the forward strand.
TGTTTTTGAACTGTTTGTGTGAAAATGAAATATTTGCGGCTGCCTATCTGAAATCACTGCCTCCGATCAGCGCGTACAGTGTCACAAGTTCAAAACAAACGAATTTATTCTTGTTTAAGAGCTTTTTAAAATAAATTATTGCCATAAATGCACACAATACACCCATTATAACACAACACGAGCTAAATACAGGTGTTTGTGACCCGTTTATGTGTGCAAGACTATTTGAAAGCGCGACTGGCAGAATAACATATATCTCTCGAGCTGCAGGATTCTGCCTTTCGTCGTAAGAACGAACACATCACGGACAAGATTATTTCAAAATAAATAATAGCTTGGCTAATATAAACGAAAACAGCCACGTGAACATAAACTGTTGAGAAATAAATCTGAAGTGGATCTACTGGATTTTAATATTAAGTGACCGCATATACCAGCTGCTTCTGTCTTCAATTTTAATCTATATAAAAAATTAAACTCATTAATCTTGGCTGCTTTTTTAATGTGTGTAGGTATTTATTTATTATTTTGCTCTAACAAGACTTAATCTATATTTAATTAAATCAATTACATTTTATTTTACATTTGATTTGTCCATTTCTGCATCTAAACGCCTAAAAACCTAAAACATGCTCTATTATACTATTGTTAGCAATTTCTTTATCGTCCAATTTATCTGGTGAACACACTTTTATTTTCATAATAAACTTGTTTGTTAGATTATACACAGTTACAGTGGTCTATAATAAATATTAACAGGTTTTATTCAAGCTGTTTAGAATGATTGCCGTAGGCTAATTTTTAAATGTAAATCCATACAGCTATAAATAGCTTGTTCTTGGTTTATAAGCACATTTATTAAAAAGGAGAGTAAAGGGTCAGTTATCTTCCTATGAAAAATAAAAAAATAAAAATAAACAAACAACAACACAGATTGATACAGAACTCAGAAATGTTATTGTGGATTTATGATAAACTCAGCCTGTAAATGAATTCATACTCCTCCAAGAAGACACAAGTAGTTCACACCTGTTTTACTGTTTTAACATGAAGCCATATACTGAAGATGTTCAATTTCGAATGGGTTTAGGATACCTTAAATGGTGTGGCCATAGCGATTTATTAAAGTAACATAAAAAAATACAAGTTATTTTACTATATCTTAAAATTTTTTAATTCCAACTCTTCATAATTTTTTATATACATAGAAGTCATCATTTGAAGGAAGCACAGTAAGTTTCATAGCTTTATCATTTTCAAGAGCCAGCATAAAATTAAAACTATCATAACATATAAATCAAGCTTGCAATTCTTAGTACCAATAATGGCCACCAGATGGAGCTATAGGATTACTTTTAAATAATTATTGTAGAAACAAGTATGATTTAAATCATTTATAGAAGTCTTTCAAAGAAAAATAATATGTATTTTATGTATTTTACTGATAAAAAGACCCTCACTTAATTAGAATAACAAGCTGAAGTATTGTGAACTGTATATTAAGAATAATTCTTTATAGGCTTTATGGACAGATAAGTTTTGAGTGACTCTTGAAGGTTCAGCACCACATCCTCTTTTACCACTGTTTAAAGAATGTATCTTACAGAACAGGTGCGAATGAATTTTGAATAGCTTGAATGGTTTGTCGTGGTGATTTTTTGAAATAACAGTAAAAAAGTAACCAGTAAATGTCTTCTATTTTATTTTTTTTAAGTGCAGCTTCTAAACACTTCAAAAAAATGTACACATAGGAAATATGTGAAATATGCATAGTTTCATGACTATACAACACTATATGGATGATAGAAAATTAAAAAAACTATCATACATCTGATATCACTCTGTCCCTCTGTCACTGTGGGTAATGTGTGTGTGTGTGTGTGTGTGTGTGTGTGTGTGTGTGTGTGTGTGTGTGTGTGTGTGTTAAGTGAATTAGGTGTGAAACTATCAGGGAGCATTTAGTCTCCAGCGCCAATATTTTACAGAACTGCCACTTTCCTGGAGTCTCAGAATTACAATGTGTCAGGTTCTGAGAGATCTAAGATTCCAAAAAATTATTTGATTAGAATACCATGAAGTATTGTGAAATACTATATATTAAGACTTTATATATAGGCTTTATGAACAGATTATAGTGACTCGTGAAGGACCAGCACCACCTCCTCTTGTCCGATGGTTTGAGGAATATATTTTCCTGAATCCGGGATTAAGATTTAGGAGCTCATTTTTATTCCACCTCCTTTCCTGAAAGTCTGTCTTGCAGAATTGACTAAAAATTAATCTTCACATTAATTCCTAATTATTTTGCAATTATTTTTGTCAGTTCTTCTTGACCTGTTTTTTTTTCTTCTTCTTTTCTGACCTCATGACCCAGTCAGCATTTTTGTACAATGGTCAAGTCTTAACTTATCCATTTCTGTATTGCATTTGTGTTTGATATTTCTCATGGGTATTTCATAATTTTCGACTTTGAGTTAAAACAGTTTGAGTTAAAACTCTTTTTTAGCGCATTTCATCTGTAAAAGAAAACATGCCTAATAATTCTGCACACATGAATATAAGGAGTTTTTCTCTTCCAGCTTTCCTGGACTATTGTATAGCACTCATAAATTATTAAATAAAAAATAATGGTAGTTATTAAAGGTGCTGTAGGGAACTTTTGTAAAAAAAATATTTTTTACATATTTATTAAACCTGTCATTATGTCCTGACAGTAGAATATGAGACAGATAATCTGTGAAAAAAATCAAGCTCAGCGGAGTAACCCACTACCTTTGTGATTCTTCATAGACATAAACAGAGAGAAGTAGCTCCAGCTACAATGTTCTTCCGCAAGACGCGAGCAGTTCTGTTTATTAACCGCTAGATCGTCAAAAGTTCCCTACTGCAGCTTTAAGATTGATATGGTTTGGAATTGGTACAATGTGCTTGGAAACAAATCACAATAAAACAATGTTTTAATGTTTAAGTTTGGAATATTAACTGACATGAATGAATGCTATATAAATATTGTTCATGTTAACAATATTTATAAATGAAATCTTATTGTAAAGTGTTACTAAATATATAAATATATATTGTTCTGTGAATGTGATTTTAAAGTCTAGATGATTCGGATTAACCCTTTAACTGCCATATCCTTTAAAACCTCACTGCCAGAGGGATATTGTGAATGCATGTGCCCGCTGGGCACAGTTTACCTGATGCCACCGGGGTGGCGATGGCATTGGTGGCTTGAGCCCGCCATCGCTGCTTGCAGCTATATTTATTATTCTTCTTCTTCTTCTCCCGAATGAATCGCATTTTTGAGGGCTTTAACATGCTCAAAAAGTCATGAAACTTTGCACACGCGTCAAACCTGGTGAAAATTTTCGTCTGATATAGGATTCAGAAGAGGGTGTGGCAAAATGGCTCGACAGCGCCACCTATACCAAGAAAATCAACAGCCTTCCAGCTATGTTTCACGTACATGCACGAAAATTGGCACACATATGTAACACACCAATACCTACAAAAAAGACTCTTGGAGCGAAATTCTAAAACCAACAGGAAGTCGGTTATTTTTAATATTATGAGCATATTTTGTGTAATTTTGGTCATTTCCATGTGTTGTATTTTAACGAACTCCTCCTAGAGAGTTCTTCAAATCAACACCAAATTTGGTATGCCTAATCTAAAGGCCTTTGCGATGTTAAATTGCGAAGATCTTGAGTTTTCGTTGAAGGGCGTGTCCGTGGCGGCCTGGCGAATTTCGATGATTCGCCATGAAAAATGAAGTTGCTATAACTCACACATACAATGTCCAATCTGCCCCAAACTTCACATGTTGGATGAGACTCCGAACCTGAACAGATTGACATGCCCATATTCAGTTATAGTCATAGCGCCACCTATTGGCAACAGGAAGTGACATATTTTACGCTGCGACGAACTACTCCTAGAAATTTTATGACATCAATGTCTTTTTTGTGGTCAGTCTAATCTAAAGGCCTGTGCGATGTTCAGTTGTGAAGATCTTGAGTTTTCGTTAAAAGGCTTGTTCATGGCGCCGTGACGAAGTTCGATGTCTCGCCATGGGAATAAAAGATGTTATAACTCAGGCATAAAATGTCCGATCTTCCCCAAACTTCAAATGTGTGATAAGAGTCCTGGCCTGAACAGATCTGCAGGCCAATATTCCACCGGGTGTGGCAGAATGGCTCGATAGCGCCACCTATACACTTTCAACGAAGTGCGCCTCGAGCTATGTTTCACGTACATGTACAAAAATTGGTACACACATGTAACACTCCAATACCTACAAAAAAGTCTCTTGGTACAATATCCGGATCCCAACAGGAAGTCAGTTATTTTGAATTTTCCCTTCAAAATTGGTGTTGTTTTTGCCATTTTCAGGGGTTGTACTTTAACGAACTCCTCCTAGAGATTTATTCAGATCAACACCAAACTTGGTCAGTGTAATCTAAAGCCCTTTGCGATAATAAATTGTGAAGGACTTGAGGTTCCGTTAAAGGGCGGGTCCATGGCGGCCTGACAAATTTCGATGTTTCGCCATGAAAAAGGAAGTTGCTGTAACTCAGACATACAATGTCCAATCTACCCCAAACTTCACATGTTGGATAAGACTCTTGACCTGAACAGATCTACATGCCAATATTCAGTTATAGTCATAGCGCCACCTATTGGCAACAGGAAGTTACATATTTTACACTGCGACAAACTACTCCTAGAAATTTTATGACATCAATGTCTTTTTTGTGGTCAGTCTAATCTAAAGACCTGTGTGATGTTTAGTTGTGAAGATCTTGAGTTTTTGTTAAAAGGTGTGTCCATGGCGCTGTGATGAAGTTCGATGTCTCGCCATGGGGATAAAAGATGTTATAACTCAGGCATAAAATGTCCGATCTGGCCCAAACTTCACTTGTGTGATAAGGGTCCTGGCCTAAACAGATCTGAAGGCGAATATTTCATCGAGTGTGGCAAAATGGCTCGATAGCGCCACCTATACACTTTCAACAGAGTGCGTATACACTTTAAACGGAGTGCGCGTCGAGCTATGTTTCATGTACATGTACAAAAATCGGTACATACATGTAACACACCAATATCTACGAAAAAATCTCTTGTTACGAAATCCGAATCCCAACAGGAAGTCAGTTATTTAGAATTTTCTCTGCAAAATTAGTGTTGTTTTGGCCATTTTCAGGGGTTGGACTTTAACGAACTCCTCCTAGAGATTTATTCAGATCAACACCAAACTTGGTCAGTCTAATCTAAACCCTTTTGCGATCTTAGATTGCGAAGATCTTGAGGTTTCGTTAAAGGGCGTGTCCATGGTGGCCTGACAAATTTCGATGTTTCGCCATGAAATAGGATGTTGTTGTAACTCAGGCATAAAATGTCCAATCCTCCCCAAACCTCACATGTTCGACAAAAGTCCTGCCCTGAACACATCTGAAGGCCAATATTCCACTATAATGATAGCGCCACCTGCTGGCAACAGGAAGATTGGCACATATTTGGAATAAACATTGATATATTCTACTTATATTTATGAGTTTAAACGCATATTTCTCACCGTTCACCTATTAACTAAAGCCACTCGCTGCTGGTGAGCCCGGGTGCGAGGGCCCGTTCATCGCTGCTTGCAGCTTTAATTACTCTGTGTATTTCATTGATCAACCTGAACATGTAGATTATTTTCATGTACTGTCATGACATACATTTGTTTTTTATTTACTAGCACCATCTTGTGGCAGTTTGATGTTATAACAAAGAAATTGATTATTGTAAACCATTTTCTTAGTGGTTGGTTTAGGTCATGTGACTCTTGGGTTAGAGGTTAACCAGGAAATAGCCACTGTGTTCCAGTTTCTTTCTGTGTGGTGGGCCAACAAGTCATCTCTCTGTTTTCTTCACGTTTTTGTGCCTCAGAAAGGCTTTGCCTGTAAGTTTATCTTTTTTGCAGTTTTTGCATGAATGTGTATATAAATATTTGTAATTCATTAGTTTGAGTTTAAAAACGAACTATTCAACAGTGATGGCAATTTGTGTATAATTACACTAAGAGAACTGATTATAGCCTTTAATATGTGCTCAGAGAATATTTGTAAACAGCAGAAATTCATTTGTGTTTATTTTGAGAATATTTTGTAACGAGACATTTGTAATCTTTGTATATTTCAGTTTTACAAAAAAAAGAGAAAGAAGAGGAAAGAACAAAACAGTAAAACTTTCAACTTTACTACTGCGTCTGCCCTTTTCTGACTCCTGTTAGCTATCTGTCAATGTTGCGTAGATGGAACACGCATCTAGGACAGAATAGTAAAAAGGCAACCGCTCAGTAGGTACTGAAGTTCAAAGAAAGCAAGCTTCAACTCCATCATTCCTCGTTCATCATCACGCCCTGTACTCCTAGACAGTATTAGCAATTCATGATGGCGGAGAAATCTACGGAGGCTGAGAAAGCTATGGAGGCTGGGGAAGCTACAGAGCGAAGTCAAGCATTTGAAACAAGATCTATAGCTTCTGCTTCAACTAATAGATCTAGAAGCTCATCGGCTAGCGCAGCTGCTGCCAAGGCTCGCGCTAAACTGGAAGCTGCACGGGCCAGGACTGAATTCCTTAAAAAAGAATCAGAAATCTTGATTGAGAAAGCTCAACTGAAAGTTACAGAGGCATGCATGGAAGCGTCACTGGCAGCTATAAAGCATGAAAGTGAGGTGGCAGCAGCCATTGCTGAGACGAAGGTTTTGGAGGCAGCAGCAGATAGTGAACTCGGAGAAAGGATTTCTGATGTGAGAGAAGTTTCTGATCGCACTCGTGATTACGTCATGAATCAGTCTCAACTGAGGTTATTGTCTCCAGCTGGAGATGAGCCATGTCAACTACCTCTAAAGCCCATTGTCCATGTGTTGAGGCCTGAGACACCTCCAAGGCATCATCGCTTAGCATCTTGGGATGTCAGAGATTCTAACAATAAACCTGATACTGAGAGTATAACGCAGCATCCTCAGAAGTCAGTGCAAACAACTAGTCAAAAATACCAAATTCCACCCTTCACTTCTTCTCCATATAAAACAACACCACAACCATCGTTCAACAACGACACTAATGTGAGTGAGGTCGCCAGGTACTTAGCACGCCGAGAGCTTGTTAATTCAGGGCTCTTCAAGTTTGACGATCGTCCCGAGAATTATTGGGCGTGGAAGTCCTCTTTCATCAACGCAATTGAAGGTTTGCATCTGTCAGCTGCTGAGCAGTTAGACCTTCTGTCTAAATGGTTGGGAGAACAGTCTTCACAACATGTGCGAAGGATCAGAGCTGTGCACACAGGTAATCCAAACGCAGGCTTGGGAAAAGCATGGGAGCGCTTGGAGGATTGCTATGGCTCTCCAGAGATTATAGAGAAATCCCTCTTTGACAGGATTGATAGCTTTCCAAATATCAGCAACAAAGATGCGAAAAAGCTTAGAGAACTTGGAGATCTTCTACAGGAAGTGGAGTCTGCGAAACATGAAGGCTACCTACCCGGTCTTACTTATCTTGACACCGCACGTGGTGTTGCTCCTATCGTAGATAAGTTACCTTACAGTCTTCAGGAGAGGTGGATGGCTCAAGGTTCTCAGTACAAATCAGCACATCAAGTCGCCTTTCCTCCATTCTCATTCTTCTGTGATTTCATCTGCAGAGAGGCTCGAACACGCAACGATCCAAGTTTTGCTCTGTCTTCAGGAATCCATAGTGTGTTGAAACCAGAGCAGCAATTCAAGAGACAAACGAAAAGCTCAGTCTATACTCACAAGACGGAAGTGTCAGCAGCGACTGTGAGTCAGACAAACAGCTCAAACTATGAATTGGATGATGTGAATAAGGTCTGCCCAATTCATAAGAAGCCCCACCCTCTCAATCGTTGTAGAGGTTTTATGATCAAACCTCTGGATGAGCGCAAGACTTTTCTAAAAGAGAAAGGTGTTTGCTATAGGTGTTGTGCAACAACCACTCATCTGGCTAGGGACTGTAAGGCAGCTATTAAATGTAAGGAATGTGGCAGTGATACTCATATCGCAGCGCTTCATCCAGGACCACCGCCTTCAAACTTATTTGATCATGGCGGGGAGGGAGAGAAAGACACGCCTCAACCTGCTATAACTTCCAAGTGTACAGAAGTCTGTGGTTACGGCGAATGTTCACGGTCATGTTCTAAGATTTGCCTGGCTAAGGTTTACCCAGAAGGCCACCCAGAAGAAGCAATCAAGCTTTATGTGATCCTGGATGACCAGAGCAATAGATCGCTCGCTAGAACCAAGTTCTTCGACTTGCTGCATGTCAAAGGAGAGAACTCAACATATACTCTACGTACCTGCGCAGGTGTGACAGAGACTGTGGGAAGAAGAGCTACTGGTTTCATTATAGAGTCTTTAGATGGAGTTATGAAGGTGAAATTGCCAACGTTGATCGAATGCAACAATATGCCAGACGACAGGGCCGAGATACCAACACCTGATGCGGCACGTTGGCACACTCACCTAAAGCCCATTGCGCATTGCATTCCTCCTTTGGATCCAGAAGCCCAAATTCTTCTCCTTTTGGGTCGTGACATCCTTCAGGTTCATAAAGTACGGGAGCAGCATAATGGTCCTAATAACGCACCCTACGCACAAAGACTAGACCTAGGATGGGTCGTAGTCGGAGACGTCTGCTTAGGATCTGTCCACAGGTCTGCAGCACTTAGTGCTTACCGTACCCATGTACTTGATAATGGACGTCCTTCTCTACTTCCTCCATGTCCCAACAAACTCAGCGTTAGGGAGAAGTTTGACATCAAGCCTCCGCCTGAGATATCTCTGGCGCACGGCACCTTCATCTTTGATGACTATGCCATAGGAGATACCATCTTTGAGAGGACAAAGGAGGATAATAAAGTTGGATTGTCTATTGAAGACAGGCTTTTTTTGGACATCATGGATAAAGACATGTTCATGGACGAGAGCAATAGTTGGGTTGCACCACTCCCATTCAGAACACCTCGTCAACGACTCCCTAATAATAGAGAACAGGCATTTACACGCCTAACCTCCCTTTTGCGCACACTGGAAAAGAAGCCTGAGATGAAGTCTCATTTTGTTACCTTCATGCAGAACATCTTTGATCGTGACCATGCCGAAGTAGCCCCTCCTCTTCGAGAAGGCCAGGAATGTTGGTATTTACCTACCTTTGGGGTGTACCACCCACAGAAGCCTGGTCAGATCAGAGTTGTCTTCGACTCCAGTGCGCAAAAACAGGGCATCTCCTTGAACGATGTTCTTCTCTCTGGTCCTGACTTAAATAATAGCCTCTTGGGAGTCTTACTACGTTTTAGAAGGGAGCTGGTAGCTGTAACTGCAGACATCGAACAGATGTTTCACAGCTTCATTGTGAAAGAGGAAGATAGAGACTTCCTTCGTTTTCTCTGGTTCAAGGATAATGACACCAGCAAAGGCATTATTGAATACCGCATGAAGGTGCACGTGTTCGGTAATAGTCTATCTCCTGCTGTAGCCATTTATGGTCTTCGACGAGCAGCAGCTTATGGTGAGGAGGAATATGGTTCAGACGCCAGACACTTTGTAGAGAGAGAATTCTACGTCGATGATGGACTTTTGTCAACACCCACAGCTGCGGGAACAATCGATCTGTTGACACGAACAAAGCAAATGCTGGCAACTTCAAATTTAAAATTGCACAAGTTTGCTTCTAATAGCAAGGAAGTAATGAATGCATTTCCGACCACAGATCATGCGAAGGGACTCAAAGATCTAAACTTGGAAGTTGACCCTACCCCCATCCAACGTAGTCTCGGACTTAGCTGGGATGTGAAAGAGGACACATTCACCTTTCATGTAACCAACATTAAGAAGCCCTTTACTCGGAGAGGGATACTGGCTACTGTCAACAGTCTCTTCGACCCACTTGGGTTCGTTGCCCCTGTCATCATTGAAGGGAAATTCCTGCTACGAGAACTCTCAGGTGAGACTTGTGACTGGGATTCTCCTCTCCCTGAAGACAAGGAAGAAGCATGGAATGCATGGAGGAGATCCCTACAAGATCTCAAACAATTGGAGATTCCTAGAACATATGTTTATACTACTTTCTCTACAGCTCTGAGGAAGGAACTCCACATTTTCTCGGATGCTTCTGTCAAAGCGATTGCAGCAGTGGCATATCTTCGTGTCATCAATGGCGAAGGAGCATGCCACACTGGGTTCGTATTGGGGAAGGCCAAATTAGCTCCACAAGCTGCTCATACCATTCCCAGGCTGGAACTAGGAGCTGCGGTTTTAGCTGCAGAGATAGCAGAGATAATCACAAATGAGCTGGACTTCACTTTAGATGCTGTGGAGTTTTACACGGATAGTAGAGTCGTCCTGGGGTACATTTATAACCAGACAAGACGGTTCTATGTGTATGTAGCCAACAGAGTGCAGCGTATCCATAGAGTGTCAAACCCAATGCAATGGCACTATGTGTCTACTAAGCATAACCCTGCAGATCATGCCACCCGCTCCGTTCCTGCAGCTCTGTTGGGCACCACCACCTGGTTTACAGGACCTGCCTTCCTGTCGCAAATGGATCAGAATCTGTCCCTGGAGGAGAGGGAATTTGACCTCCTCGGGCCAGAGTTGGACACAGAAGTTCGTCCTCTTGCTACTACTGTATCCGATGATTTTCATCTTGAATGTCAACGGTTCGAGCGATTCTCTTCTTGGAGGTCATTAGTCAGAGCCATAGCTTTTCTCATACATGTCGCTCAGACTTACAGTTCGTCTGATGATAGAGAAAGAGCCTGCAGCTCATGGCACTACTGTGCTAAGCCGCGTACAGTGAAAGAGTTGTTACAAGCAGAGGAAGTTGTAATCAAGAGTATTCAGAGGGAAGCTTACCAAGAAGAGTTCACCTGCATCGCCAAAAAAGATGACATCCCGAGGCACAGTGCTCTGAAAAAACTGAACCCTTACGTAGATAGTAGAGGTCTTCTCAGGATAGGAGGTCGGCTTAAAAATGCAACTTTGGATCTCCAAGAGAAGTTTCCTTTGATTGTTCCAGGACGCAGTCATGCTGCGAAGCTACTTGTGGAGTATTACCATGATCGAGTCAAGCATCAGGGTCGTGTGTTTACTGAATCAGCTATCCGCAATGCAGGGTATTGGATTGTTGGTGTTAAGAAGCTTATCAACAGCATTGTACACAAGTGCATCGTATGCAACAAGCTTCGTGGGAAGGTAACTGAGCAGAAGATGGCGGACTTGCCCATCGATCGCCTGAGCACTGAACCTCCCTTCACGAACGTCGGTCTTGATGTTTTTGGACCTTGGACAGTTGTTGCAAGGCGCACGCGAGGAGGACAAGCTCACAGCAAAAGATGGGCTGTTCTTTTCACTTGTATGAGTATTCGTGCCATACATATTGAGCTGATTGACAGTATGGATTCATCCCCCTTATAAACGCCTTGAGAAGGTTTTTTGCTCTACGAGGTCCTGTCAAACAAATTCGGTCTGATTGTGGGACCAATTTTGTAGGAGCCTGTAAAGAGCTGGAAATTGTGGTAAATGATCCTCAAGAGCCTAGTGTGAGGAAGTACCTGAGTGGAGAGGGTTGTTCATGGGTCTTCAATCCACCTCACGCATCCCACATGGGAGGAGCCTGGGAGCGGATGATAGGAGTCTCCAGGCGCATACTAGATTCCATGCTCCAACAGATCAGTCCTTCCCGCTTGACAAATGATGTGTTGTCCACCTTGATGGCAGAGGTTACAGGAATCGTCAATTCAAGACCCCTTGTTCCTATTTCAACAGACCCAGATTCACCTTTCTTGTTAACGCCAGCCATGCTCCTAACTCAAAAGGGTCATACACTCCTCCCACCTCCAGGTGACTTCAAGGAAACCAATCTCCATAGACAGCAATGGAGAAGGGTGCAACATCTTGCTAATACTTTCTGGAATAGATGGAGGCGTGAATACCTCTCAACGCTTCAAAGCCGAAGCAAATGGCAAGAGGAACAACGAAATCTAAGAGAGGGTGATGTTGTCCTTCTTAAGGATGCTCAAAGTAAGCGCAATGAATGGCCTATGGCTCTTGTGACCAAGACTTTTCCCAGCAGTGACAAAAGAGTCAGAACGGTTGAACTAAGAGTTGCAAGGAATGGGACAATCAAGACATTCCTCAGACCTATATTGGAAACCGTTCTGCTCATGCCGACGGAGGACTGATATTTGTGAGGTCTTATGTGAACATTCTCAGGTTATATGGTGGTATCTAAACAATACCAGGCGGGGAGTGTCATGACATACATTTGTTTTTTATTTACTAGCACCATCTTGTGGCAGTTTGATGTTATAACAAAGAAATTGATTATTGTAAACCATTTTCTTAGTGGTTGGTTTAGGTCATGTGACTCTTGGGTTAGAGGTTAACCAGGAAATAGCCACTGTGTTCCAGTTTCTTTCTGTGTGGTGGGCCAACAAGTCATCTCTCTGTTTTCTTCACGTTTTTGTGCCTCAGAAAGGCTTTGCCTGTAAGTTTATCTTTTTTGCAGTTTTTGCATGAATGTGTATATAAATATTTGTAATTCATTAGTTTGAGTTTAAAAACGAACTATTCAACAGTGATGGCAATTTGTGTATAATTACACTAAGAGAACTGATTATAGCCTTTAATATGTGCTCAGAGAATATTTGTAAACAGCAGAAATTCATTTGTGTTTATTTTGAGAATATTTTGTAACGAGACATTTGTAATCTTTGTATATTTCAGTTTTACAAAAAAAAGAGAAAGAAGAGGAAAGAACAAAACAGTAAAACTTTCAACTTTACTACTGCGTCTGCCCTTTTCTGACTCCTGTTAGCTATCTGTCAATGTTGCGTAGATGGAACACGCATCTAGGACAGAATATGTACAGAATTTAAAACTTATTTTAGCACTGTAGAAAAAGCTATCAAATAAGGGGACAGATATGTAACATTCACCTATTGTCACATAAATGTTCATGTTGTGTTCATACTAGCCACTAGGGGGACACATGTAGCTCACCCTTGTATTAAAAATAGGTAGTAGTAGTAGTAGAATAAATGCTAGTGTAACCCAGGTCACTAACCAGATCACTAGTAATTAATAAATTATTTTATTTTTTTATTAATATATCTTTAGTATTTATATGAAAATGCAGATTGAAGTTAATTTACATTATATTATAAATTTAGAAAAAGGAAATCGCTAAAGTTGATTAGTGAGGTGAAAGGTTAGTCCTGCCCCCCCTGCAAAAGATAGCGCACAAGCAATCAGAACGATAGCGAACTTGAACGAGAGCAGACGCAGTTGCGAATGATAAATGTAATAAGAATCATTTGAGTAATCAAATCTAGATGATTATCAGGTTTGAAGTATAAACCATTGATGTATATACTTTTTTGAATGTTAACTGATGTTAGAACGAGATTGTGATGAGACGGACGCAAGAGTTTCAATCAACATCTTTTCCGGGGAGAAACACTTTTATTTTTGTTTTCTGATTTATACCTTTCCTTGGTGAGTACAAATTTCATCATACAAAGTGTATTTAGTCATTCTGATTGTGAGTACTGTGAATTACAATGTGAAAAAAAAGAATCCAAAGGATAAAAAGTGATGTAAAAGTTTCCAAAAATGCTTTAAATGTGTTTTAATTTATGTGATTGTATTTAGTCATGTTTGTTAGATGTTCTACATGTTCAACAAAGATAATTTTTTATCGTGAAGTATGCACAATGCGGTGCTAGCTTTGCTAACACTGTGTATAGGCCCTAGTGTTAAATTGAGCACATGGTGATTAGCCTGTATGTTCTGATGTATGTGTAAATGATTGAGACGGAGTTTGATTTAATTTAAAATCATTTATTTTGACAATAATATTAATGTTTAATTTGGCTTTGTTGTCAAAAGGCCGGGTTTTTTTTCCCCCTTGCTGAAGACTTGTGTTCCTGAATCTGTCCTTGCCGAATATTCATATTCTGGTTTGGACTGGCAAGCCATTCCACCAACTCGTACCTGAAACAGAGAAAAGAGAGTGAAATCTGCTGAACTGGTAGGATCAAACTATTTTTTTTAAGCTTTGAGTTTTTTTTTTTTTTTTTGTCTCCAAGATTTTATTTTTGCCTGGATCTTCAGTGGATCTATCTTTTTTCTCTCCTGGATAAAATTTTTCCACTTTTGATGAACATTGCTTTACATTTTTGAATTTGAGATAAACACTGATCTTTAACTGAAACTCAACTGAACATTAAGACTGAGTTTGAATGGAAAAACTGAGAAACTGATTTTGAAATTGAATGTGTGGAAATTATTATTAATTTCTGTATTCTGAATCTGAACCTTGATATGGGGATTTTGAATTTTTTCATTTTTCTTATTCCTTTTGTTTGAGTTTTTATTATTCCATTTATTCATTGTTATTTTGGTATTTTGATTCTGTCATTTCATTGCCAATTTAAAAGAGAATGACTGAAGTCAACGAATAACCAATCAGAACAATACATCATTTTTCACTATTGGTTGTTGCTTTTCTTTATTTTACTTTATGCTGTGAAATTTGATTTATAGACTATTTCTAGATTACACTATTATGCATATCACTTACCTTTGCTCCAGTGAGACGATCCTTAACTTCTGATTCTGGTCCAAAAGCATTCCCAGTGACTTAGAATTTATTAATATAGAATTCATAGATTTTACACAATAGTAGGACCCCGTTACACTAGGTTATGTTTGAAGCTCCCTTCTTGACTTCTTAAACCTGTTCAAGAAACCTTTATGATACCTGCTTAAATGTAAAAACTTGCTTAGATACGTAAACTTGCTTAGATACGTAATGAGTACTGCATCTGCTAAGATACTTAGGGGAAAACTCTCAGAATACTGAAGCCTTTCAATAATGCAGTGTTACTGCATGCTGATTGGTTCGTGCATCGAATTAAAAGCTGCATGATCCTATGGTGACAAAGTTCACCAGAGCCCACCATTATGGGTGGGGCGTCCGGCTATATAAGTGGCAATGTGCCATAGGCTCTTCAGATTACTTCGACTGAAGTGACAACTGAGTCGTGCAGCTACATAGCATGGCAAAGTATGCAGTACTCATTCCATACCTCATAAACCGAGGATAGTAACAGAGCATGTTCCCTATCGATACTTCACGACATCTGCTAAGATGCTATCGGGAACCAATAAATCCTGAAGTGCTATGCTAGAGGAATGACTAATACTTGAACTTGCCGTAAGCACCCAAGAGGGCCAAATGTGACGAAGTATTTACAGGAAAGTCCCAATGGACTGTAGTGACTCGAATGGATTCAGAGCCATCAACACTGTGGGCAGATCCCATGTAGGAATGGTGATGGGGCGAGGTGGGTTGAGTCTTCTAGACCCATTCAGGAAATGAACAACTAAGCTGTTCCTTCCCACCTATTGGCCAAATATAGTGTGTATGCTACAGTAGGTAGCCAACCAAAGTGCCTACTACCACCGCCACAGTGCCTCAGCATTAACTGCAAGTCAGTCGTGCATTATAGTAATTCACAAAACTACCGCCAGGTGGCACAAAGGGACAGTTTGCAAACTCACTGCAATTATATTTTGTTTTGTTATGAAACCATTGAAACTACACAATTTCCTTATGTTGTATTAAGGGGCTTTTATTTTACAGGTTAATGAAAGTGTTTGAATGAAAAATCCTGACCATGGCCATTGGTCCACTGTTCAAGCATACATATCGATGTGTACAAGGCTGCATGTTCATGAGACATTTTTTGCATCATAAATTTATCTGACTCACACCATTAAAATAAATAAATAATAATAATAAAAAAAAAAACTTAAACAAATTAAGTTGTGACGATCGTGCATCAGAGAGACACAGGGAGATAAAGAGATCCAATTGCAGGTATTTATTCAATAAAGGGTAATCCAAATCGTTGTCAAACACAGCCAAGGTCAAAACCAAAAAGACAGTCCAAAATAAACAAATGGAGGGCCAGGTCCTTAAAGGGAAACCGAAACGAAAGACACAGACCAGAAACCCAGGAGGGAGGTGGACCGGCGGAGGATCAGGGGGAGGGACCGAGGGCCAGGTCCATAGGAGAAAACAGAAAGAAAGACACAGACAGAAGAACAACAAAAATAAACACAAAAAACACAAGTCCAAGAGCAGAAGACCACCACAACCATGTGGTCAGGGCAGAAGCCCCCCAGGGCAGAGCAGAAGACCACCATAACCATGTGGTCAGGACGAACGCCCCCCAGGGCAGAGCAGAAGACCACCACCACCGTGTGGTCAGGGCGGAAGCCCCCTGGGTGGAGCAGAAGACCACCACAACCGTGTGGTCAGGGCGGAAGCCCCCCCGGGCAGAGCAGAAGACCACCACAACCTGGGTGGAGCAGAAGACCACCACAACCATGTGGTCAGGGCGGAAGCCCCCCCGGGCAGAGCAGAAGACCACCACAACCTGGGTGGAGCAGAAGACCACCACAACCGTGTGGTCAGGGCAGAAGCACCCCCGGGCAGAGCAGAAGACCACCACAACTGTGTGGTCGGGATGGATGCCCCCCAGGGCGGAGAATAAGACCACCACAACCGTGTGGTCGGGCAAACAGGAGGACAAGTCTGGTTGGGCAAGTCTGAAACATAGAACATGAACATGTTAAGGGTAGCCTCCGTGACCACAACAGGATCAGTCGGGTGTTCAGAGAGTTCGACTGAGACGTGACGAGACTCTGGAAGTTCCGCAGAGGCGAGGAGAGACTCTGGTAGTTCAGCAGAGACGTGGAATGGCTCTGGCAGTTCATCAGAGACGTGGAGAGGCTCTGGTAATCCCATGGTGTTTATACTGGATTCCAGAAGATCAATGCTGACTTGACTCTGTTCATGAAGATTATTGGTGACTTGCATTTGTTCATGAAAATCCTTGGTGACTTGTATTTGTCAATGAAGATCAATGGTGACTTGAATCCTCCCATGAAGAACCCCGGTGACTTGACTCTGTCCTTGAAGATCACCAGTGACTTGGCTTAACTCTCGAAGGTCAAAGGTGACTTGCCTTGACTCTGGAAGGTCAGTGGTGATTAGTCCTGACTTTGGAAGGTCAACGGTGACTAGCCCTGATTCTGGAAGGTCAAAGGTGACTAACCCTGACTCTGAAAGGTCGACGGTGACTAACCCTGACTCTGGAGGGTCCATGAGCACCTGACTCGACTCTGGAGGGTCAACCGGAACCTGACTCAACTCTGGAAATTCAACGGGCACCTGACTTGACTCTGGAAGGTCAACAGGAACTAGCCCTGACTCTGGAAGGTCATCGGTGACTAACCTTGACTCTGGAAGGTCAACGGTGACTAACCCTGACTCTGGAGGGTCCATGAGCACCTGACTCAATTCTGTAAAGTCAACGGGCACCTGATTCGACTCTGGATGGTCAACAGGAACCTGACTTGACTCTGGAAGGTCAACCGGAACCTGACTCAACTCTGGAGGGTCAACGGGAACCTGACTCAACTCTGGAGAGTCAACGGGAACCTGACTCAACTCAGGAAAGCCTACTGTAGCTGCCATCCTCTGCAGTGGCTCCGGGCTGATGGCCATCTTGTGCTGTGGTGTTGGGCTGGCTTCCATCTTGCCTCGGCGAGGTCGGCGGCCATTCTGCGCAGCGGCACTGGGCTGGTGGCCATCTTGTGCAGCGGCGCTGGCTCAGCAGACTTGCGCCTCCTATCCCCTCTCCGTCCACAATGGTGTGACGGCGGTTCCCATCCGAACTCAGGGTCGACAGGGGGGCATATTGGAGAGTGATGCCGGACCTACTCTCAACCACTCACTCCTGCGCGACCTCCCCTGGTCCCACGAAACACGACCAGGCGAGTACCCTCGAAACCATTCCTCACCCGCTCGGTGACTGGGGAGGAAATATGAATAGACATACCACTGGATGTCCTTTGTGATGGAGTCCTTCTGTGACGATCGTGCACCAGAGAGACACAGGGAGATAGAGAGATCCAATTGCAGGCATTTATTCAATAAAGGGTAATCCAAATCGTTGTCAAACACAGTCAAGGTCAAAACCAAAAAAGACAGTCCAATAAAAACAAAGGAAAGGGGACAGGAAAGGGAACTTGGAAAACGAGCAGACTCGGAGGACGAGCAGACAGGAAGAATCTCGGGGCACGAGAATGCTGATACACAAAGGGTAATGACTCCATACAAACAACAGGGAAAGACTGGTATTAATAGGGAGGCTAATGACAATAAAGTGACTGCACCTGGTGCAATTAACAGGAGTGCAATTACTGTGAAGACAGGACCAGGCTAGAAGAATTCAGTGCCTAAGGGGAAGTGAGCCCACTAGTGGACACCCAGTGAAACAGAGACTAGACAGCGTGACAGTTGTGAGAAATCACAACTGGTTCTTCACAATAGGCTAAACCTGCCACATGAAAAACTAGAAATCGTACAAAAAATGGGATATTAACTTGGAATATATAGATTACATATAAGGATGTGTGCATTATGCCATAAAAAATAAAACAATTGAAAAGGTGGCTTATTGTTGCATGTTATAGTCTAGGCCTAGTTCTAACACATATTTTGGCACTATGGGCTAGGTTCACAAGATGGTGCCGGTGAGCTATAGCGACGAGAGTGTGTGAAAGTTGAAAAAGTGAAGTGACATTCAGCCAAGTATGGTGACCCATACTCAGAATCTGTGCTCTGCATTTAACCGATCCGAAATGCACACACACAGAGCAGTGAACACACACACACACTGTGAGCAAACACCCGGAGCAGTGGGCAGCCATTTATGCTGCGGCGCCCGGGGAGCAGTTGGGGGTTCGATGCCTTGCTCAAGGGCACCTAAGTCGTGGTATTGAAGGTGGAGAGAGAACTGTTCATGCACTTTCCCCACCCACAATTCCGTCCGGCCCGAGACTAGAACCCACAACCCTTCAATTGGGAGTCCAACCCTCTAACCATTAGGCCACGACTTCCCCGTACTGTGTGCTGTGTGCATACAGTACAGACCACAAGTTTGGAAACATTACTATTTTCAATGTTTTAGAAAGAAGTTTCTTCTGCTCATCAAGCCTGCATTTATTTGATCAAAAATACAGAAAAAAATGTAATATTGTGATTATATTATTACAATTTAAAAGAATTGTTTTTAAATTTATTATACTTTAAATTATCATTTATTTCCGTGATGCAAAGCTGAATTTTTAGGATCATTATCACATGATCCTTTAGAAATTATTCTAATATGATGATTCATTATCAAAGTTGGAAACAGTTCTGCTGCTTAATATTTTTTTCAGAACATGTGATACTTTTTTTAGGATACTTAATAAAAAGTAAAAAAAAAATATATATATATATATATAATATTATGTTTTTAAAATATAAATATTTTGTAATAACAATATACACTATTGGTCAGTAATTTGGGGTCAGTAATTTTTTTCTTTTTAAATAAAATCAATACTTTTATTCAGCAAGGATGTGTTAAATTGATAAAAAGAGATTGTAAATAAAATATATTATTAGAATATATATATTATATACTGTGTGTGTGTGTGTGTATGTATGTGTATATATATATATATATATATATATATATATATATATATATATATATATAATTATATATTTAATTAATATAATATAATTATATATTATAATATATATATAATTATATATTTAATTAATATAATATAATTATAACACTCATAATAAATCAGAATATTAGAATGATTTCTAAATGATCATGTGATAGACTGGATGTTACAAGTGACACTGAAGGCTAGAGTAATGATGTTGAAAATTCAGCTTTGCATCACACTAATAAATTATTTTTTTAAAGTATATTCAAATAGAAAACTATTATTTTAAGTTGTAATAATATTTCACAATATTACTGTTTTTTTCTGTATTTTTGATCAAATAAATGCAGGCTTGTTGAGCAGAAGAAACTTCTTTCAAAAACATTAAAAATAGTTTTGGTCTGTACTGTACTTATTTCCGGTCTTGTGACGTTCTCATTTACTTATGCTGCATTCCATGCAGGTTTTTGAGCCTGTAAGTAACGACTTCAGACCATGACTCATGACTTTGTAGCGTTCCAGGCAAGTCATGCCAAACTTCCTGAGCGCAAAGGAATTGTAGCTACATTATTATTTTTATTGCAACGTTACATTGTCCTAAAATATTTTTTTCAACATGTACCACTTGAATAAACACTGCATCCGTAGGGGCTGCCATTGTTGTTTCACGGGGTATGTGATGTCAGAGCTCGGAACTGGGAGTACATCGATTTAGTACGAGTTCAAGGGTGGGAAGTCACAGGTTTGACTGCTGTTCCAGTGCACTTTCACGGGTACAAAGATGGAAAAACATGGGTTACAGGTTGCCTAGAAGTTGGCATTAAATACGAAACTTGGCTAGATATAAATGATTAATGTTTTTCAAATTAAGAAGCGGTGCTTAGTCATTCAATGGGGATGTTATGTAGAGGTAAGGGAGGAACTCAATCGCAGACAGGAATCACAAAACACAGGATTTATTATCAACAAAAACAGGTAAAACAAAACCCACGAGGGGGAAAACAATGACTAGGGCAGAGACTAAATTACTTAAGACTGGGTTGACACGATAAACAAAGACTCTAAACACTAGACCACTAACTACAGATAAACAACAACAGGTATCACAACGTCTTCTTCAAAGAGCAACGCAGAGTAACAATATCATAGAAACAATGAACCGCACAGGACAGTGAACACAAGGGGATATAAATAGGAAGACTAATCAAGACACAACAGGTGGCACAGATAAGGCAATCACAACAAAACTAGGATAAAAAGGGGGCGGGGCAAGGGAACGAGACAACACAAGCACATGGCCCAACGACCAGGCCATGTGCTTGCACACAAAACACGGGTCTGTCATGATCCTGCCTCAAGACTAGAAGAAAATTAAGGACACAAGGGCAGAATCATGACAGGGGATCTCTTCATTTAAACACAAACCATCAAATCTGCAATACGGTACATTTTCAGTGAGTTGATTCTGTTTTATAAGATTATAATGTTTGCTACTGTCAAACGATAAATTTGAGATGCTCAGAGATTTATGCATGTATGTTTTATTATTTGATAACATAATTTATAACTAACTGTACAATTTAACAATGTAATTATGGTAGGCTGGCATTAATTAAAAGATTGGTTGCTTGCATTACCTGTGTTATTTTATTAATATCGGTTTTCTGAAAGATCTGTTGCATAAATAATTGTCTAAGCAGAGCATGTACATTTTTATGATTTATTTTGCATTAATTATCAGATAAAACAAATCTTTGATTTTGTCATGTATTAGTTGTATCCTTTTACAGGCTTGAAATGTACATTTAATAATTTGCTTATTTCAGCAGGTCACACATATTTATTCATTATCTGGCTTATTTTTAACACATTCTAGTCCTATGTACAGAGCACATGACATGCCGAAAATGATGTCCACAAATTAAGAAATGTATCACTTTTTTATCATTTATTTGTATTAATTAAAATGTGTTAAAATAATAATCCATTTAAAATGAATAAATAATACGGTTTCTCATACAGAAATGGGCCATGCGGGAAATTTGGGGAATCCATAAAATAATAAATAATTATTATTCTAATTAAAATAATTAAGTAAACAAATAAATAAATAAATAAATTACACCACACATTACAACTTAAGAATTTTGTCATTCAAGTATAAAACAGCCCCTGATTCATATCATTCGTTTCCAATCACAGAAATCAGGAAGCCTAAGCCCAATAGCAGCCCTTGGCCGTCAGCTAACCTGTTTCCTCAGCCCAAGTCAGACTGGAGCCCCTATATCTTTTCTCTTTCGCCGTTAAAATAGTTCAGTTTTGTTTTTAATTGAAAAGTTGTAATTCTTATTGTTTCATTATTAATTCATAATAATTTAATTATTAATTAATTGAGTTGATTACGTTTGATCAAGTTATCCATCTCAAAGGATAACTTGCTTAAAATAAAATCTGTAGATACAGAACACTTAAAGCATATTACAATGTTATTTTAAACATTTAAAAGTGCACTGTTAGGTGTATATCTAAGCGTTTGTGCAGAGAGTAGGGGTGGCACAGTTAAACTTTTTCATGGTTCGGTTTGTTTCACGGTTTTAGAGTCACGGTTTTGGTATAGTTTGGTATGTGCTATGTTTATGGAAAAACTATACTTTCTAATAAAAAGAAGAATACTCTATTCAACTACAAGCAACAGCACAAATAAATACAATATAGTAAAGATACAAATAATATAATTTTAATAATATACATATATATATATATATTACTTTTTAGGTAGATCTAGTATAAGTTTGTAGATACCGAAACTGAATAAGTACACTATAACAAGCATGATCCCAATCACCCAAGTACTGATCACCTGCACCTGCACCCAGTTATCACTCACCAGGATAAAGACACCTCGAACTTAGTACTCCGGTGTCCGGTCTAATGTTCACTATCCATTGAACTGGTGCCCGACCTCTTTCTACTAACCTGTCTTTGCTATATCCTCAGATATCCTCATGACGATCTCCTGTGAACTCCATAATAACCATATTCATTGAGTACTATCCAACAGAACCCTGTAATTTCCAAGCTTACCACCATGCCAGTCCAACTAGTCACCCCAGAATGCACTGTTTCTGTTTCAGCCCTGGTGGACTCGGGGCTCCTCGGGCAGCTTCATCTCACAACATCTCCTAAGCTGTCTCCAGTTGTCCAGGAGCTCCGAGTGAAAACTATCCAAGGAAAGATGTTAGGATGTGGGCGGGTTAAGTTTCAGGCACCCCTGTTAACTCTCAAGATTGGCCTCTTTCATGAAGAGGAGATGCTCTTCTTGGTACTGGAGGGACCCACGGTCGATATCATCCTTGGACACTCCTGCCTCACATTACACCCTCCAGAAATCAGGCATTCCAGGATGTGTTCAGCAAACAGGCAGCCACCCACTTACCACCTCACAGGCCATGGGACTGTGCCATCGACCTGCTGCCTGATGCTAAGTTCCCTAAGGGTCAAGTATATCCACTGTCTATACCGGAGTCAGGATTCATCCAACCGAGAGAACCGCAGCCTTATGAGGATTGTCAAGCAAAACCGATTCAAGAGTTTGAGTGAACTTCACAAGGAAAGGACTGAGGCTGGGGTCAAGGCATCAAAGACCACCACACACAGACTTGTCAAGGAATTTGGCTACAGTTGTCATATTTCTCTTGTTAAGCCACTCCTGAAACACAGAAAATGTCAGAGGCGTCTTACCTGGGCTAAGGAGAAGAAGAACTGGATTGTTGCCCAGTGGTCCAAAATCTTCTTTTCAGATGAGAGCAAATTTTGTATTCCATTTGGAAACCAATGTCCTAGAGTCTGGAGGAAGGGTGGAGAAGCTCATAGCCCAAGTCCAGTGTTAAGTTTACACCATCTGTTATGATTTGGGGTGCAATGTCATCTGCTGGTGTTAGTCCATTGTGTTTTTTGAGAACAAAAGTCACTGTATCCATTTACCTATAAATTTTGGAGCACTTCATGCTTCCTTCTGCTGACCAGCTTAAATGACCATGGTGTTGTTTGCTTGAGTAGCCAGCAACTCACCAGACCTGAACCCCATAGAGAAACAAGAGACCAAAAATTGCAGATAAGATGAAGGCCACTGCCTAGGGTTCCATATTCTATCGAGACATCCTCGTCCTCACCCACTTTACGTACGATGAAAATAGCCCCACCTCTGGCCAACACTTCTAAATCAGGTGATGATGATACAACTGATACAGGTCAGCAGTTTTCTCCAATTAAAGAACATATTACATAATTAGCTGTAAGCAAGGGCTTAAAAAGCATCCCTGTTATATCAAAATAAAGACGCACCATTCCATGCATCAGTGATTTTACAAAAATCAGAAGAGGCATTTGAGCAAAACCTTGTTCACTCACAATCTGTGTAATTGTGAAGTAAAATGTTCTAAGTATATTTTCTATTTCTATTTTAATACAGTTAATTAGTCAACATTTCAATGATTAAATAATATTTACTACAGTTGCTTTATTGTTTTACTGTTCAATAAATATTGCTCAAAAGCTATTAAAAGGATTATAATATTTGTATACACTGTATAAAATCTAATGAGCTATTTACTTAAATTAAGGTAACAATATTACACATACTTTTTTGAGTAGATTTCAGGCTTGATTTTGTGAAATCTCCTATATTAATCTATGACACAATGAATTTAATATAATTAGGGAAATGTGTAGTAGGAAACTACTTAAGAAATGTTGGAAAGTACTGCACTAGCACTAGCAAAGCTACTGCCCATTAAACAAGGCTTAATGCCTTAGAGGAGTAGTATTCATAACCATAAGCTCTACTCTTCTGCACAGTGGTAACGATTGCACTGTGCAATGGAAACTTTAATGTAACAGAAACTTACAAATGTCAAACGTAACTGAACATTAAACATTAATAGATGCTTCCCTTCACTCAAACACATTAAGTAGCATTTAATAAAAAAATGTACTCTCCATTTCCAGCCATATGCAAAGCATGCTTGGAGCTAACAGTCACCTCTAAAATAAAACTGCAAAATTGAGCTTATTATCTTGAAATAAATAGGCAGCCTTCTTTCCTTAATTATTTTAGTTTAATAACTTCTCCAATTATCCTTAAAACATGAGGAAATCTCTTGGTTTTATTAGTAGAAAGTCCTCATTATTTTCAGTACAACACTGAATCACAATTTCATTAATGAAATCCACACATTATTTTTAATCATCAGCTTAATTTCTTTGATGGAAATTACAAGACCCATGAATTTTTTTTTTTTTTTTTTTTTTTTTTTTTACAGTGAAGTACAGATGGTACTTGATATTTTTAGATCATATTTCAAGTTGGAGACAAAGAAAAGTCATGTAAATTTACCTTTTCCTATGGTATTTACAACTGGTACCTTGCTGGTAATATGTATTGAAAATATTTAATATAAAAGTTTTTAATATAAAGTCTATAAAACAAACAAATAAATTAATTCCATCTAAAAATCTATCAGTAGATTAATTAGTGCAGCAAAGTTATTTTATCATTCTAATAGAATATTAATTAACATACAACATACAACCTTTAACAACAGTGTTTTTCCAACATTTTCACTGACAATCAAAGAAAAGAATAACATAGATAAAATACATGCATCTAATATTGAGAACTTCTTTTTTTTTCCAGAGATCTGTATTATTTACAAAAATATAATACAGTCGGTATATTTAAAGTGTATATATATATATATATATATATATATATATATATATATATATATATATATATATATATATATATATATATATAAAAAATTAGGAATTCAACTTTTGTCTACACCAAATATTTACAAATTTCTGTCTTATTTCTTTGGTTTGTAAACCATATACTAAAGGATTTAGTCCTGGTGGTACAATATGGAACATTATACTAGCTAGTTTCCTGTTTTCAGAGTATTCAGGAAAACGATGAAGAAAAATAAAACTAGCACAAGAAACAAACATGATTATATAAACAGCTATGTGAGTGCCACAGGTTTTTATGGCTTTACTATTCAGTGATTTGTTTTTGCTGGTAATGCATACAGTAGCAATCTTGCCATATGTTATAAATACAGACCCAAGTGAAAAGGTAAAAACAATCACAGTATAAACAATTCCAAAGATATTATTTACAACCACATTTTCACAGGACAGTTTAAAAAGTGAGGCATTGTCACAGAAAGGGTTTTCAATTTTGGATCTGCAACGAGAAAGGCGTATAGTAAGACCTAACAGAATTGAAACCATGAATACTGACAACCCCCAGGCTGATGCTGATAGTTTAACCACCATTTTATTAGTCATTATAGCGGTGTATCGCAGCGGATTACATATAGCCTGATCTATCTCAACTGCTATTTGTACCCAAAAATACACATGAATTAGACAAAATTACTGACAACATGGGCACTATTTTCTCTAATACATTAGAAGCTGTTGCCCCAATCAAATTGAAAAAAGTTAGAGAAAAACGTACTGTACCATGGTATAACAGTAATACTCACTCTCTCAAGAAAGTAACTCGTAGTCTTGAACGCAAATGGAGAAAAACTAACTTAGAAGTTTTTAGAATTGCATGGAAAAACAGTATGTCCAGCTATAGACAGGCTCTAAAAACTGCTAGGGCAGAGCATATACACAAACTCATTGAAAATAACCAAAACAATCCAAGGTTTTTATTTAACACAGTGGCTAAGTTAACAAATTACCAGATGCCACCTGATTCAAATATTCCACCAACGTTAAATAGTAATGACTTTATGAATTTCTTCACTGATAAAATAGATAACATTAGAAATACAATAGCGAATGTAGATTCTACAGCATCTAACACTTCAGTTTCATCCATCGCACCCAAACATAAACTGCAGTGCTTTACAACCATAGGACAGGAAGAGCTAAATAAACTTATCACTGTATCTAAACCAACAACATGTTTATTAGATCCTGTACCCACTAAATTACTGAAAGAGCTGTTACCTGTAGCCGAAGAACCGCTTCTCAATATCATTAACTCGTCGTTATCTTTAGGACACGTCCCAAAACCATTCAAGCTGGCGGTTATCAAGCCTCTTATTAAGAAACCAAAACTAGATCCTAGTGTACTGGCAAATTATAGGCCTATTTCAAATCTTCCATTTATGTCTAAAATTTTAGAAAAAGTTGTGTCTGCTCAATTGAGCACCTTCCTGCATAAAAATGATCTGTATGAAGAATTTCAGTCAGGTTTTAGGCCCCACCATAGCACAGAAACTGCACTTGTTAAAATTACAAATGACCTGCTCCTTGCGTCAGACCAAGGCTGCATCTCATTTCTAGTCTTACTTGATCTTAGTGCTGCGTTCGACACCATAGATCATGACATACTCATAGATCGATTACAAAACTATACAGGTATTCAAGGGCAGGCTCTAAGATGGTTTAGATCCTACCTGTCCGATCGCTACCATTTTGTTTACTTAAATGGGGAGTCATCTCATTTATCATCAGTAAAATATGGAGTGCCACAAGGATCCGTCCTAGGTCCCCTTCTATTTTCAATATACATGTTGCCCCTTGGTAATATTATTAGAAAATACGGAATTAGCTTCCACTGTTATGCTGATGATACTCAGCTATATATATCAACGAGACCAGATGAAACTTCCCAATTATCTAAGCTAACAGATTGTGTTAAAAATGTAAAAGATTGGATGACAAAGAATTTTCTCCAATTAAATTCGGATAAGACGGAGATATTAATTATTGGACCAAAAAACACTACACAGAATCTTGTAGATTACAATCTGCAACTAGACGGATGTACTGTAACTTCCTCTACAGTCAGAAATCTGGGTGTTATATTAGACAGCAATTTGTCTTTTGAAAATCATATTTCCAATGTTACAAAAATTGCATTCTTCCATCTTAGAAACATTGCCAAGCTACGAAACATGTTATCTGTTTCTGATGCAGAAAAGCTAATTCATGCATTCATGACCTCTAGACTGGACTATTGTAATGCACTTCTAGGTGGTTGTCCTGCTTCTTCAATAAACAAGCTACAGGTCGTCCAAAATGCAGCAGCGAGAGTCCTTACGAGGTCAAGAAAATATGATCATATTACCCCAATTTTACAGTCTCTGCACTGGCTACCTATTAAGTTCCGCATCAGTTACAAATTATCATTACTTACCTATAAGGCCCTAAATGGTTTAGCTCCAGCGTACCTAACTAGCCTTCTACCACGTTACAACCCATCACGCACCCTAAGGTCACAAAACGCTGGACTTTTGGTAGTTCCTAGGATAGCAAAGTCCACTAAAGGAGGTAGAGCCTTCTCACATTTGGCTCCCAAACTCTGGAATAGCCTTCCTGATAATGTTCGGGGTTCAGACACACTCTCTTTGTTTAAATCTAGATTAAAAACACATCTCTTTCGCCAAGCATTCGAATAATGTATCTTTTTAATTGTGAGTGTAGTTGCATCTGATCAAAGGTGCATTTTTATTCATTAGCTTGGGTTAAACTAATTTTACTTTGTTGGATCAGCAGCTATGCTAATGATGTCTGTATTTTGTTTC
Source organism: Carassius auratus (assembly GCF_003368295.1). Taxonomy (NCBI): domain Eukaryota; kingdom Metazoa; phylum Chordata; class Actinopteri; order Cypriniformes; family Cyprinidae; genus Carassius; species Carassius auratus. The sequence goes on from NW_020523597.1 coordinate 443,231, forward strand.
TATGTTTTGCCACGGGATTCACATCCCGTGGTAACTAGGATTTACACAAGCTCCAGTCTGGATCCAGAACACCTGAGAAGAGATGATGCTGACCCTCAGAGGACCTCAGATGATGCTAACCCTGAATGAACAAACAGAACTAACAATTATTCCTAAATGTGTGACTTAATCATATAATAACTTAACTAATAATATTGATAGTTCATCGTCTAGCTGACTACGTCTTGTATTATTATTATTATTTAGTTTTTCTAAAATCCTGTCAAATGTGCACAAACTACTAGCTACTACTAAATATTGTAGAAACATAATTTTCTGTAAAGTTGCTTTGTAACGATTTGTTTTGTAAAAAGCGCTATACAAATAAACTTGAAAACTTGAATTGAATAGCCACATATCTGTCAAAGGCCATGATCATAAGCACATAATGGCATGCTACTGTAAAAACATGTACAAAATAAGCTTGAACAACACACTCTGGATATGATATATATCGCTCTGAAGTTTCTCTGAAAATGTCATGCATTAAGCGTGGCAAAATGACAGTGGTTCCCATTATATCATTCAGTGGCAAGTTACAAAACAGAAAGTGCATAGGATGATGTAGATTCTTCTCTGTTGAGATCAGAATTATGAGTCCAATGTTGGAAAGCATAATAAAGACATAAACCAACAGAAGCAGGATGAAAACAGGATAGAAAGATTGAGGTGTAACTGTTAGTCCCTCAACGAGGAGAATGCTGTTTGTGAAAGTCAGGTTGTCCATTGCTGCCCTGCAAAATTGTTGGTATAGAGTAACAAAGAGACATTGTCATTAATAACATATCATCTGGCACTACTGCATTCCACTATGAGAAAAATACATACAACATGTTTCAGATATTTAAGATTACTTGAAAGTATAAATATTTTAATGACATTTCACCTTCAGTTGCATGATTCTGTCGGTATAATCTGTATATATGGTTCATAAATGCAAATCTTGTCATTTGAATATTTCCATAGTGCAACACACCACATCCTGAACTGTTTTATCACTACATATCAAAAATGAAAAAAAGTAGTAACAAAAATACAGACCTTTTACTTATCTAATAAACCAACACTTACTTAACACGCTGTTTTTACCAAGATAGATGACAGTCAGGTTGATAGATGTTCAGTGAAGAACTGTTTACTTGCCCTTAGCTTTTATTTTGTGGTTCAGCGCTGTTTCTGATGCTGCAATCATCCCAGAGGGCAAAAGATCTCTGGTTATGGTCATAACCTCGGTTACCTGAGAGTGGGATCGAGACATTACAAATGTCATGATGGGAATCCCTCCCCTTTTCTGAAATCCTGAAACCCTATAGGATAAAACCAGTTAACCCCTTTACGTGCGAACATCGCCGACGGCCCCAGTTTATTATTGTTTCACTTTCACAGCACATTAAACATCACTGTCTTACTTCATCTGGACAAACTGTGCATCAATTGAAAGTTTAAAGACTCTAGCTTCGATATTTGACCAATATTTTGATAAAACATTGTTGCAGTGACAGATATTTAGTGATTTATGTCAGGAGTGCAAAATAATAAATCCGTATTATGCCACATTTTGAATAGAAATTCACCACTCACTCATATTCAGTCACGTCAGCAGCGGTTTATTTGTGTTCACATAGACTCACTGAACAGCGTCAATAAGGATTTTTAGACCAAAGATGCATATCTGCGGAGATATATGGATATATTTACTGATGTTTACTTCATATTTCTTCAGACAGAATAGTCATTTCTATTCATTTTCCACGGATTTACACGATCAGATGATAAACAGCCTCTCCCAACGATCTGTGTATGTGTTTGGTGTGCCGTCAGCTCGTGCTGTGTGTCACTCAGACTCCGATTGGGCCTTCCCAGTGTCAATCTTAGAGTGTCATATCTGGACACCGCCCCATCGTGTCACATGCTTCCTGCACACTTCCTGGTAGTTATCTGGCCAAAACAACACTGAAACACCTCTGTACACACAAAATATCTGAATAATAAACCCGCGATTACGATAGTAAAGCTTGGTATGAGAATTTCTTGAGATCTGGGGCGTTTTTATAAAAAAAATCGAAAATGTACATTGGAAATGCTAACTTGTGCAGCGATGAAAAAGGCTACAAATAACATATTTTTACAACAGTAAACGACCAAATTCCACCCCTGATCACTAAAGGAAGTTATTATAAACACTCGATCGGGGTTTAAAGTGAGTTTTGAGTAAAAGTGTACTAATAATTTCATAAATTGTCAGATGTAGCTTGATGCTAACTTTAGCACCAATGCTACTAATAGCAGGTGCTTTTCTTCTTCATAATGCATTTTTGTCTCAATAATTCACGTAAGGTCGTAAGAAAATGTTTTGTAGTATTTTTATAGTAAGACTTTTGATAAATAAGGGCTAAATGCAAAGAGAGACTGAAGTGAGATCGCTGCTTTGTTGCTTTGTAAAGCCTGAAAAACCACAATCAAGGCTAATAAAGGTGGAATAAAAACAAAAGAATAATGATAAAAGAATAATGCGGATAATGTGTCATACCTGGCGGAGGTGTGAAAGACTCGTTTGGTGAGAACAATAGAATAATGAATCGGGCAGCTTTCAACAGTGAAACATACACAAAGAGCACAGGAATGTTTACATGTGAGATCTTCTAGAGATGACAAGTGCCATAAATCAATCTGATTAACCTTCTCTAAAAACACACATGACATGGCCTTAGAAAATATTTCATAAAATTCACAGTTTTACAGATTTGATTATGAAATTTTTAATGAAGTTTTGGAAGACTTGTGGCCTTAGCTACACTGTGTTTTCAAACTCATTTCCTACATCAACATTTTTTTAAATACATTTAAAACATATGTTTTTTATATTTTTATTTTTGTTTTTATGTTTGAGCTTATATATCTCTATTATCATAACAGTCTGAGTGATTCTGATTCCTGAACAGTAAACTTTAAAGTGTCAGCTTTGTGAACAAAGGTTGATTATGTATCTAGTCAGAAAGAATCATGAGCAGAAACCTTTTTATTTTGGGTATGTAATTTCGGTCTCCATGCCAAAAAAGGGGGGTTACTAGTAAGGGGTTTAAATAAACTGGCCAATTGTCACTAACCTATGCAAATCACATGCAAATACTGATAAGTCGGTGGGCAGTGAAAAATGCTGTGAAAGTGACAATTGCTTCAGAATCTGAGACTGAAATGCTGCTGTAATGATCAAGCAATGAACATGAAAACCGTTGCAATTTCTCGGTCACACTCTCAGGGAACCAAAGTTATGACCGTAACCGGAGACGTTCCCTAATGAGTGTTTATGCCACTGGTGAAAAGAGTAACAAAACATTGTAGTTAAGTAAAAGTATTGCCACCTAAGTAATAATATACTTGAGTACAAGTAAAAATACTGAAAAATAATATAACTAAAGTAAGAGTAAAAAAGAAATAAGTTTGTTGAAAAACTACCCAATTTACAAAATATTTTCGTATAAATTTTATATCATTTACCCAGATTTATGTGATTATTAAATTAAACACTCCTGTACTTTCTCTTTCACAAGTGGGATTCGTAATTGTAATGTCTGTTTCACATATGACATTCCAGGAAATCTCTTATATGGACAAATGCATCACGTCACTACAGCTGAATAACATGCCATTTGAGGTATTTTCTTAACAATGATGTACATTTACAATGCAACGCTAAATGGCATAGCCTGTATCACAGAGTAGAATTTTATAAAATAATTTTTTCTGTCTCACTGTGTGAGAAAAAGCAAAATGGAACCACCAAAGCAAGTTATTTGAAACAGGACTGGTAATACAAAGTGATTTTGGATATAAACAATATAGATAAAGATATAATTAACAACCACATTTTCACAGGATAGTTTAAAAGTGAGGCATTGTCACAGAGAAAGTTTTTTTTTTTTTTTTTAATTTAGTTAATTCAGTGTCTCAATAATGCAAAATGATAGTTAAAGGCAGTTCATCATTGAATTCAGTTATGTCATCTCTGTTCAGTTTAAAGAGTGTCTGTGCATTTATTTGCAATCAAGTCAACGATATCGCTGTAGATGAAGTGACCCCAACTAAGCAAGCCAGAGGCGACAGCGGGCAAGGAACCAAAACTCCATCGGTGACAGAATGGAGAAAAAAATCTTGGGAGAAACCAGGCTCAGTTGGGGGGCCAGTTCTCCTCTGACCAGACGAAGCCAGTAGTTCAATTCCAGGCTGCAGCAAAGTCAGATTGTGCAGAAGAATCATCTGTTTCCTGTGGTCTTGTCCTGGTGGTCCTCTGAGACAAGGTCTTTACAGGGGATCTGTATCTAAGGCTCCAGTTGTCCTGGTCTCCGCTGTCTTTCAGGGCAGTAGAGGTCCTTTCTAGGTGCTGATCCACCATCATGTCTGGATACGTACTGGATCCAGGTGACTGCAGTGACCCTCTGATCTGGATACAGACTGTATCTGGTGGCCACGGTGACCTCGGAACAAGAGAGAAACAGACAAAGATTAGCGTAGATGCCATTCTTCTAATGATGTAGCAAGTGCATAGGGTGTTATGTGAAGTGTTTCCAGTTCCGGTTTACATAATTAATGCAGCCTAAAAATCCTTTTAACAGATCTGGATATTAAAAGCCACATAGAGCCACATATCTGTCAAAGGCCATGATCATCAGCACATAATGGCATGCTACTGCAAAAACATGTACAAAATAAACTTGAACAGCACACTCTGAATATGATATATATTGATCTGAAGTTCCTCTGAAAATGTCATGCGTTTAGACCTATCACAGTCTAGATCTTGATTTAAAAAAAAAAAAAAATCTGACTCATTGTGTGAGAAGCAGCAACATGGAAACACAGAAGTTAGTTATTTCAAACAGGACTGATGATACAAAGTGATTTTGGAGCTAAACATAACATAGATCAAGATCAAAAACACGAAGGCAAGGCAAAGCAAGTAAACGCGGGAAAACATGGGTACAAGAAAATATTAAAGGCTAACAATAATCAGCAGTGTATGTCCCTGTCCCAAACACTTCATCTGCACTTGCACTCTTACAGATATGCACCCTCAGTCCACACTTCTGTAGAGCCAGCACTGGGGCGAACTTTGCAGAATAATTCTACCCGACAGTCAAAGTGAAATTATGTAAAAAAAGTGCAGACTCTGAGAAAAACTGCAAGGACCTAGGGTGCCATTTGGGACAACCTTTAAAGTCTTCCTGATGGGAAACAGCTGGAGTCTGATAACAAGTTCCTAGGCAGAGAGTTATGGGAAATGCATTCCGGGGAGAGTGGTAACAGTAAGGGAAGGAATGAAGTGCCCTTTAGCAGAGCTCGTGGGCACTCCAGCTGGCAATCGTAACAGCCAATTCATGTCTTGCAATCTCTACTAATGAGCTGATGAGTTGAATCAGTTAGATCAGTGGTTCCCAACCTTTTTCAGCTCGCGGCCCACACAACCAAACTCATATGTTTGCGATGCCCACTTCAAAAAAATGAACTGACCCCGGTATTGTTGGGTTAATAACTTAGTACTAAGAAGCTAGATTCAGGGCCGTTTGAAGGAATTTGGGGGCCCCAAGCAAAATGGACATAGAGGCCCCCCGACGCAAAGCCTATAGGAACCACAGCATAGCCATACAGTTTAAGTTCACCCACACTTTATATAAATAAAAAAAGGTTTACAGTGCAAATACTGCTTGAAAAAATAGTTTGGTGGGAATTCAATAGTGATTTTTTTTTCTAATAATATGACAGCACACACTTATCAGTTGAAACTCTGGGCTGTGCAGGATATCAGCTATAATTATAGAGCTTGTGGTTCCTTGGCTATATAGAAGAAACATCAGCACTGAGAAGTGATGCATCTGTTGATGTTGAGGATGAAGTTGATGGTGTAGCTGGGAAAATAATAAATAAAAAAAAAAAATCTGAAATTACCTGTGAAGTACGTTTTACCATTTCACTGTTAGCATATTGAAAGAGGTCAATATTAACAGCTTAGGGGTGCGTTTCCCAAAACCATAGTTGCTAATTAAGTTAGATGGTAGATACTTTATAATATAACAATCATTAATAGATGGTAAATTGATAGTTAATTAATATTTAGTTAATTGTCATTTAACTGTTAGCAAACAGTATTTTTGCTTATTATAAAGTTTACCGAAAAATGTAAGATATGTTAGCATTTCCATATGTTTATATTAGAAGGGAAGGGATGCAGGCAGCTGCTTTCACTACCAATGCTTAAAAACATCCCAAGCTAATGTTTGATGCACATAATTTATTGTGTCGTTTTCCTAACCCCCATTTGGTAAATAGATTATCACGGTGGAATAGTACAGCATGCTATTTGCTATGCCACTTACATCTAGGGCTGTAGCTATCAAATTTTTTAGTAATCGAGAATTCAACCAAAAATTCCATCGATTAATCGAGTAATTGGATAAAATGTGTTTTTGCTTATATTAATATTAATTATGCAAGAGAAAATAAGACTCCTGGGTCTCTTAAAATGAACAACTAAGTTTCCTTTTTTAGAATTTATTTTTTATTTTTAAATGCATAGAATGCAATGCATACATCAAAAATAAATATTTATTTATCATCCATTGTTTCTCGGTCTGTACTTGTACTGTGAACAATGACAAAGTTAACAGATGAATTGAGTGCATTTAAGTGCCATTCAGTCGGGGTTTTAAATAAAGCATTTTCTGATATGCACATTAAACACAAAACATTAATTTAATTTATATTTTAATTATTGAAAATTAAGCAAACTTAACTTTTTGGTAAACAAAGGGGATTTACTATAAATCTATCTATATTCAATAAAACATGGAAGAAATTTTGTGTGATTAAACCTTAAAAAAAAAGTTAGATTTTTTTTTAGTAGTAGGCTATGTACAGTATTGTTCAAAATAATAGCAGTACAATGTGACTAACCAGAATAATCAAGGTTTTTCGTATATTTTTTTATTGCTACGTGGCAAACAAGTTACCAGTAGGTTCAGTAGATTCTCAGAAAACAAATGAGACCCAGCATTCATGATATGCACGCTCTTAAGGCTGTGCAATTGGGCAATTAGTTGAATTAGTTGAAAGGGGTGTGTTCAGAAAAATAGCAGTGTGGCATTCAATCACTGAGGTCATCAATTTTGTGAAGAAACAGGTGTGAATCAGGTGGCCCCTATTTAAGGATGAAGCCAACACTTGTTGAACATGCATTTGAAAGCTGAGGAAAATGGGTCGTTCAAGACATTGTTCAGAAGAACAGCGTACTTTGATTAAAAAGTTGATTAGAGAGGGGAAAACCTATAAAGAGGTGCAAAAAATGATAGGCTGTTCAGCTAAAATGATCTCCAATGCCTTAAAATGGAGAGCAAAACCAGAGAGACGTGGAAGAAAACGGAAGACAACCATCAAAATGGATAGAAGAATAAGCAGAATGGCAAAGGCTCAGCCAATGATCACCTCCAGGATGATCAAAGACAGTCTGGAGTTACCTGTAAGTACTGTGACAGTTAGAAGACGTCTGTGTGAAGCTAATCTATTTTCAAGAATCCCCCGCAAAGTCCCTCTGTTAAAAAAAAGGCATGTGCAGAAGGTTACAATTTGCCAAAGAACACATCAACTGGCCTAAAGAGAAATGGAGGAACATTTTGTGGACTGATGAGAGTAAAATTGTTCTTTTTGGGTCCAAGGGCCACAGGCAGTTTGTGAGACGACCCCCAAACTCTGAATTCAAGCCACAGTACACAGTGAAGACAGTGAAGCATGGAGGTGCAAGCATCATGATATGGGCATGTTTCTCCTACTATGGTGTTGGGCCTATTTATCGCATACCAGGGATCATGGATCAGTTTGCATATGTTAAAATACTTGAAGAGGTCATGTTGCCCTATGCTGAAGAGGACATGCCCTTGAAATGGTTGTTTCAACAAGACAATGACCCAAAACACACTAGTAAATGGGCAAAGTCTTGGTTCCAAACCAACAAAATTAATGTTATGGAGTGGCCAGCCCAATCTCCAGACCTTAATCCAATTGAGAACTTGTGGGGTGATATCAAAAATGCTGTTTCTGAAGCAAAACCAAGAAATGTGAATGAATTGTGGAATGTTGTTAAAGAATCATGGAGTGGAATAACGGCTGAGAGGTGCCACAAGTTGGTTGACTCCATGCCACACAGATGTCAAGCAGTTTTAAAAAACTGTGGTCATACAACTAAATATTAGTTTAGTGATTCACAGGATTGCTAAATCCCAGAAAAAAAAAATGTTTGTACAAAATAGTTTTGAGTTTGTACAGTCAAAAGGTAGACACTGCTATTTTTTTGAACACACCCCTTTCAACTAATTGCCCAATTGCACAGCCTTAAGAGCGTGCATATCATGAATGCTGGGTCTTGTTTGTTTTCTGACAATCTACTGGTAACTTGTTTGCCACGTAGCAATAAAAAATATACTAAAAACCTTGATTATTCTGGTTAGTCACATTGTACTGCTATTATTTTGAACAATACTGTACTCCCACAATAGAGATTGCTAATGTGTCGTCATCATGACGTATTCCCAGTGGTGAACGCAAAGCATTTTGGGAATCCGCGGCACAAACATTAGGCGCCAGACTTCTTTGCATGGAGGGAAGAACGCAGTGTTCAAGATGCCTTCTACCTGCCGTGTTATAAACTGCAATAGTCGTTCTCACGATAGAAGTGGCGTAAAGCTTAAGAACGGAATATCCTTCTATCGTTTTCCAGCGTGGAAAAATAATAGTACAAGCCATGTTTCAGAGGTGACAAAAAGGCGACGAATGGCATGGATAGCAGTGGTAAGGAAGCCAAGATTACCTTCGATAACACTCCACCACACATGATGGTGTGTTCAAAGCATTTTCACAAAGGTAAGTTACAATTACTCTCTGTAAATGTTAATTGTTAACTAGCATGACATGGCTAGAAAATGAGCTTAAGTTACCAATGTACTAAAGCGTAACGTTAATCAGTTTTAAATGCTGTACATCTAGGCTACATTGCAATTTATTTGGTGACTGTGTTTGCAGGCAAACCTGCCTATGAAATGTTGGAATCTGATCCTGCTTTGATTACAGGAATAAATTTGTTTAAAATATAAAAGTCATTTTACTACATATTACTGTTTTTATTATTATTTTATCAAATAAATGCAGCCTTGGTGAGCAGAAGATGCTTTTAAAAACTTTTTAAAATCTTACTGACCCTAAACTTTTCAACGGTAGTGTATGTTACTCCCTGTGCATAGCTAATCTGGATTCCTTAGGAATAGAGGTGATGACGACACAATTTCTTTATATTGTTACTGTTAGACACTACACCTCCACCTGAGATGGAAGGTCCTGTGAATCCACTCCCATCGCCGGGCACTGTCCACACCACTCATGAGACTGAGCTGAAGACTTTGCTGGATAAAATTGTGGTTGTGTGCTGTGCTTTGACCAATGTGTCCAAGTATTGTTGTGAAGGTGTCATGATAGAATTATACACCATGCTCACATCTAATATATAAATGTTTTTTTTTGTTTGTTTGTTTTCCAAAAGATTTTGTAATGTCTCTTCTCACATATAATGTTTTTTAGGAATGTCTGTAAATAAAATAAACACAGATTGAATGAAATTCTGCCTCCTTTATCTGAATTAAGGAAGAATTGTGCAAAATCAGTGTTCTTTGGTTGCAAACACAATTACATAACTTAAATAGTAGTAAGATCGGAATCGAGTCCTTTGATTCTCTTTATTTTCTCGTCATATCTCATCTTTGCATTAGGATTTAGTTTTAAGCGGTATGGTCCGACAATGTTTTCTTTAGCCCACTGCATTTTGTAGGAATATATCCTGTTTTTCATGCTAATTTTTCATTATTTTCATGCCAGAACACTAGCCTGCTATTCTATTTCAAACATACCCATAATTCTTTGCGTTCTGATGACGTTGCCGCCCAGTTGGTCACATGTGTTAGCGATCTCTATATCATGTAATACTGAAACAATTATAACCCTAACCTTTATCTCCATACTGAAATCCCACATGGAAAGTTAAAATATTAGTGTCTGAGACACTGAGCATAATTTTAATATATATATATATATATATATTTTTTTTATATGTTTATCTTAAATAGCCATGTTAACCTGTTAGCCAGCACCCCCCATTATGGGACTCACAGATGAAAGTGCTCTACCTAACTTATAATTGTAACAGTTTCCTACTTCAGGGTGTTACAAACATAATTTTGGTGTCTTTGGAGAGAAGACACTTTAGGCTTTACTTTTTATCAACCAGATTTGATAATGCTCAAAAATATTAATATAGTATAAAATAGTTATAGACACTGAAGTGCCTTGAAATGTTTTTTTTTGCCACACATATATATATATATATACACATACATACATACACATACACATACATACATATATATATATATATACACATACATACATACATATATATATATATATACACATACATACATACATACATATATATATATATATATACACATACATACATACATATATATATATATATATACACATACATACATACATATATATATATATATATATATATATATACATACATATACATATATACACATACATACATACATACATATATATATATATATATATATACATACATATACATATACATATACATACATATATATATATATACATATATATATATATATATATACATACATATATATATATATATATATATATATGTATATGTATATGTATATGTATATGTATATATATATATATATATATATATAAATAAATAAATATTTGGGAAGTCGTGGCCTAATGGTTAGAGGGTTGGTCTCCCAATCGAAGGGTTGCGAGTTCTAGTCTCGGGCCGGACGGAATTGTGGGTGGGGGGAGTGCATGAACAGCTCTCTCTCCACCTTCAATACCATGACTTAGGTGCCCTTGAGCAAGGCATCGAACCCCCAACTGCTCCCCGGGCGCCGCAGCATAAATGGCTGCCAACTGCTCCGGGTGTGTATTCACAGTATGTGTGTGTGTGTGTGTTCACTGCTCTGTGTGTGTGCATTTCGGATGGGTTAAATGCAGAGCACAAATTCTGAGTATGGGTCACCATACTTGGCTGAATGTCACGTCACATATACACATACATACATACATATATATATATATATATTGATATAAAAATACATGAAATGAGTCCTGGAGCAATCTAGAAAAGTAATGGGTTGAAAGCCACATGCCTCAGTTTCTATTTCAAATCTGAATAAAATATCATGAAAAATGAAAATAGTGCTCACAAATGGATGTTGATATAGTATTCTCAAGTGAAATGAGTAAAGGCTTGGACCCGGAAATAGCATTTTTATTCTAATTCTAATTTACTACCATTTACAACTTTTTTTTTTAAAGGCAATCATTATTTCAAGCTTTGAGTGGCTTAATAAAAGTCTTCTAAAAATACATATTTGATGATATATCATTTGACGATGAGCAATTTTATTTACATACATATAAACATTGCTCAATTACCATTACAAAAATCTCAATCTTTAACATTTGCTTATTCTGTGTATTTGTGTATTTTAAATAGGGTAATTTTGTTGCAAAAGCTTACAGCACAAGGAAGCTTGATTTAAACTTTGATTTCAAACAGAATTTAATTTATAAAGAAAGACAAGTACACAATCAGTAATCAAATTATAAAACAAATGACCTCGATTTAGTTGAGTTACTTGAAATATGACGCCACTGAATTTGAGCCATACACTATGTTATTTATTTAGGTAAATGGAACATCAGATCGCTTTGACCTGTAATGTTTGTAAAATGTAGTGATGCAGTGAGACATCACATGCACCCACTCACCCCCTCAAACTCATAGAGATAGAGTGAGATCAGGTGTCTGATAGATTTCTTTTAAATTATTTTCATCCACAGAGCTTTGGAAATTCATGAAAATATGCATGTTTCTTCAGAATGACTTGTTCTCTGTATGTAAAAAGTTTTGAAGTGTTTGGAAGCTGCACTTTAAAGATATAAGAAAATTACTATCTTTTTTACAAGCTAGTGTTAGCTCTCCTGCAGCTGCAGAAAAGGTGCAGTTATGCTTTATGATGCATTTTGTCAAAATAATTGACGTAAGGGCACAACATTTTTATTTTTTAGAAAGACTTTTGATACCTGACAGAATTGTGAAATGTTCGTGAAGTGAGAGCAATGGTATCATGAATGGGGCAGTTTGCCAGGTCAGATGTAAGGCAGCAGTTTGCAGGAGAGCTTACAGAGGGCCGTAAACTTTTTTTTTTATTAGCCTTCTTTAAAACACACATGACATGGTCTTACAAAATGTTTCATAACAAGCACAGTTTTACAGAGAACGTCCTCATATTTTAAATGAAGCATGAATAGACTGTAGCTTCATTATGTTGTGGCGGTAAATACTTAGAAACACAATTTATTATACGTTTAAAAACTATACTTTGAATATTTTATTTACATTTTTAAGTTTGAGCTGATATATTTCCAATATCATAACGAACTGCAAACAGCTTTATAAATGTATGTTGAGTCAGAAAGACTCATTAGCAGCAACCTTTTTATTTTGGGTATGTCATGTTGTGTCTGGGGCTGGGGGGTGACAGGTTAGGGGTTAAATTGGCTAAATGTTGAAACGTATATCTGACAGAACAAGAGACATCAGTGTGTTGTTACTAAATTACATTTTAAAACAGGATTGTGATTTTGTTAATAAAGGTATATATATATATACACATACATATACACACACATACATACACACACACACTTCAGGCATTCCTTTTAATTAATTTATTTCAGATTAACTTTATTTCTGTACCAAAGTTTTATAAACTTTTGTCTTATTTCTTTGGTTTGTAAACCATATACTAAAGGATTTAATCCTGGTGGTACTATATGAAACATTATACTAGCTAGTTTTCTGCTTTCAGAGTATTCAGGAAAACGATGGAGAAAAACCACGGTTGCACAGGAAACAAACATGACTATATAAACAGCTATGTGAGTGCCACAGGTTTTTATGGCTTTTCTGTTGAGTGCTTTGTTTTTGCTGGTCATGCATACAGTAGCAATCTTGCCATATGTTATAAATACAGACCCAAGTGAGAAAGTAAAAATAATTACAGTATAAATAATTCCAAACACATTATTAATGACTACACTTTCACAGGACAGTTTAAACAGTGAAGCATTATCACAGTAAGGGTTTTCAATTTTAGATCTGCAGCGAGACAGTCTTATAGTGAGACCTAACATAATAGACACTATAAGTACTGACAGCCCCCAGGCTGATACTGATAGTTTTACTACCATTTTATTGGTCATTATGGCTGTGTATCGCAGTGGATTACATATAGCAACATATCTGTCAAAGGCCATGATCATCAGCACATAGTGGCTTGCGGCCCCAAATATGTGTACAAAATATGCTTGAACAACACACTCCACATATGTCATGTAGCGCTCTGAGACTTCCCTTAAAATATCCTGTAGTAAGCGTGGCAACATGACAGTGGTTCCTAGTATATCGTTCAGTGGCAAATTGCAGAACAGAAAATGCATAGGAAGATGCAGATTTTTATCTGTTGAGATCAGTATTATAAGTCCAATGTTACATCCCATTGTAAAAACATAAATCAACAGAAGCAAGATGAAAATGGGATAAGAGGACTGAGGTGCAACTTTCAGTCCTTCCATGAGGAGAATGGTGTTTGTGAATGTCAGGTTGTCCATTAGTTGCTCTACAAAAACCTATAAACAGCATCGAACAAACATGTCAATGTCGTTAATAGCAGAAATTAATTGTAGAGTATATGATATAAAAAAAAACTGTATAATATGATAAAAAATATATATATATATATTTACAACATTGCTGTAAGCAGTAAAATTTAACTATAACATTTCCTGCTCTTGGTTTCCATCTGATGTTTTCCATTCTTTTCTTTAAAAGTGTAAGGTTTTTTTTTTTCTTTTTTTTGTACAAGAAAAGAACCTGGAATCTGTTGTGGCTAAAGTAATACCTTGAAGAAATATTGTTGTTTTGTCAAGATTGTTGACAGATCACTTCAAGTTGTCAAGTTAACTGATTAGCAGCCTATTCTTTATATTTCTTTTAAGGATAGATAAATTTAAAATTAGTTTTCTCTTAAGAAACTTTACATGCTTTTGCCTTTAAATATGTGGTTCAAAGAGGTTTCTGTGACGCTGTCAAAACCCAAGAGGGGAATTAAATAGACAAGAGGTTGCCATGAACACAGTCACTAAAACTGTAATGGTATTGTTTTGTTGTAAATCATGTGTCTCTAGCGAGCTTCAAATGTTTGCTATAAGAGCACTGACTTGGATCTGTTTTTAAATGATAGCCTCAGTTTGAATGATAATGTTCTTGTGGTTTATAGTTACACAACTTTGTGTGTCAATTCTATTATTCCTACTAAAACTTTGACAGTGTTTCCTAACAACAATGGGTAATGGGCCATGGGTAACCAAAGAACTCAAATATTCTTAATAAGAAAAAAGGGTATTCCTGTCAGGAACTAATGAGGAGGAAAACAATATTAATAAGGAAGTCAAAAGAGCAATTGGACATGCCAGACTAAATTATAGAAAAAATAAATAAAAGGAAAGGTTGTGCAAGGTGATATTATGGCTGTCTGGCAATCAAAAACATGTCAGATATAAAAACCATCTAAGAAGGAGCCTGTAAGGGTTCTCTGGGATAAAGTACTCAGATACAGTAATGCGACTCAAATTAATTAATTGAGTAATAGAGGATCAGAGTCCTGGTAGGAATCAAGGCCTAGACAGGTGACCACACCACACAGAAATAATCAACTCGCACAGACAAGATTAGGCTGATGTAAGAATTCAGGCTGATTCACACTAAGAACAGTCCTCTAGAACAGACAAAGACAAGACTCAGGGCAAACCATTTCTCTACTCGGGTTAGAGTAGCTCACATGAAAATGTTGAGCTCAAACTCCATAAGCCGCTGACCAGAGATTGCAGAGATAGCAGGCATCAGAAAAAGTAGCCGGGCAAACAAAACTCCTTAGCTAATGATTTGAATTTGTTTTTCACATGTTTTGATTTAATGATTCATGATTGAAGATGCAAATTGTGCACTTGAGGAGTTTAAATATACTTTAAAGTGGTCACTGAGGACAAAGTGGATTACCTACGTTTTTAAAGGGAATGCGCCCCCGATCTTCCTAAATGAGTCTATGATCCAGCTTCACTTACAGAAGAAGTGAGTATAAGGTTTTCTTTTTTTTTTCTTTTTTATTAAATGAATCTTTGTAAATCGCCTTTCCTAATAATGTGCTAGTTAGCAAGTTCAACAACAAATGCAAAGATGATATTACTATTGGAAAATGAGATGGTCTGTATTACTTAATATTAGGGAAAGCGTAATAGCTAATTTGGATCGTGTGTGCCTTAATAACCAATCACAGTACAGTCTTGGAGTCACAATAACACATTTCTAATATTCAAATATGTTAAAGGATTTTTAGGCTGCAATAATTAGGAAACACTGAACACTTCCCATAACATTCAATGTACTTGCTACATCATTAGAAGAATGGCATCTACCATATTTTTCGGACTATAAGTCGCACCTAAGTATAAGTCGCATCAGTCCAAAACTACGTCATGACGAGGAAAAAAACATAAATCGCACTGGACTATAAGTCCTATTCCTTTAGAACCAAGAACCAAGAGAAAACATTACCGTCCACAGCCGCAAGACCGTAATGTTTTCTCTTTGTTAATTTCTCTCAATTCATGTCAAATTATTTTTGATAGTTAAGTCGCATCTGACTATAAGTCGCAGGACCAGCCAAACTATGAAAAAAAAGTGTGACTTATAGTCCGGAAAATACGGTATGCTAATTTTAGTCCGTTTCTCTCTTATTCCGAGGTCACTGTAGCCACCAGATCCAGTCTATATCCAGATCAGATGGTCACTGCAGTCTCATTAGCATTTAAAGGAAAATGCACTGAAATGGGTCGCAGTGAACAGAGCTGTTGTTGACAAGGTAAAAAAAAAAAAAAGTGTTGTTTTACACTACAGTTGAAAAATATTAAACAAAATTGTTGAAAATGGGCATCCAATGATCCATTTAAGTCCCTCTGCCCCTTTGAAGCTGCACTGTAAAAAATGTACTGTAGAATTTACAGGATTTTACTGGCAAAAAAGTTGCCAATAAAATCCTGTAAAAATGCTGTTAATTGCTGTAAAATGGATTACAGGACATTTGCTGTATGTGAAATACAGTAGTTTGTAGTATTTTTTACAGTAACATTGAATTTTACAAGTAGTTTATTTTACAGCAATATTTTGTAAATTCACTAAAGTACAGTATTTACCTGGCAAAAAAGTTGCCAATAAAGTCCTATAAATATATTTTACAGCATTTTGTAATTTCATTAAATTACAGTATTTAACTGGCAACAAAAGTTGCCAATAAAATAATGTAAATACCCCTAAATTCAATATGATGTTGTAATTTAACAATGAAACTGCTTTAAAGACTAATTTTAACAATAAACTATAAAATACTGATATAAATGCATTATCATGAGCTCTATCTTAATACATTTACAAATGAATGAAAACCAAGTCAATGATGATGCAAATAAGGATTTATTAAAACTGGCAGAAAGACATTGCAAGGCTTTTACTGGTTAAATTAAAATTTTCAGTCTTTCAACAGTTAAATCTTATCATAAAAATAGCATAGCATCACAAATAATGGTTTAAAAAAAGCCATATTCAGAGTAGAACATTAACTTTCTATAAAAATAAAGGTCAATCAACAGAATTTGTAAAAAAATAAAAATAAACATTTAAAAAATATATGTTTTAAAGAAAAGGGTTCAAATAAAATGCTGGAATCAACATTAAATAACAAATTGTGTTGTTTGAGCTTATGTTCTATTAATTTAAGAATATTCCTGCAAAAGACAATTTAATAAATACATACTGAAAGTCCATCAACTTTCTGAGATGAGCACACACATGAGGGTTGTCCCTCTTCTGATACTTTTCCACTTGTTTTGCCTCTATGTGTCCGTCTTGTATCCAGTGAGTGTTGTGATTCCAAGAAAACATCTGCACATAAAAACAAGCAAAAGCATCAGGATAAAGTTATGTATCAAATGAAACTAGCTCAATAAAATAAATGTCAAAATGCCACTTATACAATACAATCAGCATTTACCAGTACTTAAAAGGTTACTCCACCCCAAAATGAAAATCTTGACATTAATCACTTACCTCAATGTCGTTCCAAACCCGTAAAAGCTTCGTTCGTCTTCGGAACACAATTTAAGATATTCTGAATGCAACTGGGAAGATTGTGACAGTCCCATAGACTCTCCAGTAAATACCACTGTAAAGGCCCAGAAAAGTATGAAAGGCATAATCAGAATAATCCATCAGTGGTTCAACCGTAACGTTATGAAGCGACGACAATACTTTTTGTATGCAAAGAAAACAAAAATAAGGATTTATTCAACAATTCGCCTCCTCTGCGTCAGTGTAGCGCCATTTGAGAGTATCTGTTGGACACACACTTCATAGCCTGTTCTGTGTCAGCTGGGTCACATGGACACGCTTTCTATGTTTATTTACGCTTTGATTTGAACGAAGACAGCTATGATAACGACTTTGTTGAATAAAGTTGTTCTTTTTGTTTTCTTTGCATAAAAAAATTATTCTTGTAGCTTCGTAAAATTACAGTTGAACCACTGATGGCAGATGGACTATTCTTACAATCCTTTTCATACTTTTCTGGGCTTAGACATTGTTAATTGTTTGGCTGTCAGTGGGACAGACGCAAGCCTCCCAGTTCTCATCTGAAATATCTAAAATTGTGTCCCGAAGATGAACATAGCTTTTACAGGTTTGGAACGACATTAACAGTTAACAGTGATGAATGACTACATTTCATTTTGGAAAAAGTAACCTTTTTCGTGAATGAAATTGCTTAAGTAAAACTTGTTACCTTTGAAAAAAATTTATGTGTGCAAAAGATGCCTGGTTCCGGGACGCACAATGTTGAGGTATGAATTCACAACCATCTGACCCTCAAATAGTCAAAAGCCACTGGGTGGACCTGAAATGTATAAATATAAGCAATAATGTAACCTACAATGCAGTATTACAAGTTTATCAAATTATTTAAATAATTAATATATTACCTAATAGAATCAGCTTCAGAGTCTTGAAGCATTGAACATTTCTCCACATCAGCTGTTATTCTTTGCACCTAAAAGACATAGAAAATAATCTTGTGATTTCTTTAAAGCATTAGTACTGTAAATGAGACAAAAATTAACACCCAAAAAGGCATATATATTAGAATAAATAATATTATATATTATATAATTTATAATTATAAATTGTAATATTACATTGTAGAGCTGTACCACCAATCAAATTAAATAATTAACAGTGCAAAATTATATGAAATTTGAAAATACAATTAATAAAGGTTGGAAAAATGCTATGCTACTTATTAAACCTGAAACTAATCCGCCATTAGGTGGCAGTAAATGACTTAATGAGCGAATCAACTGAGTCATTCATAGAACCGATCCGTTCAAAAAGATGAATCATTTAGCTCAAGTTTGGAGAGTTTTGATTTGACAATGAGCAAAATAGTTTTGCTTTGGTCTTTGTTTGGAACTATATTCGTCGGTGAAATACAACAACAGTTAATATTGTGTCTAAAAAAGTAAGTAACTTGTTAACTAATTGTTTATTGAACTATGTATTTGCAATCGTGATACTCAGCAAAACAGCTCACTTGTGATGCTTCTTATCTGTTATAAATAAACTTAACAGTTGAACATTTAACTTACCTCATGTATTTTCTATGAGTTTATGTGTGCGGTTAAGCTTTTTTGATGTTGAATGAAATGTTAACATAAAAAATTGGAAGCATCGAAACGCGAGAATGATTTTTATTATTTAATTTTATGAGGCTAACTTGTCCAGTCGGGCATATAAAGATGTCTTTCACTTATTATAGTAAGGCTTCGAGTCAATATGGGATAGTTGAACACATATAAACGAATGAAATTTCAAATTTTGCTCTTCGTCAGTTATTTAGATAGATAGTAACGTTAGTTACTAGGACAATCGTTCGTATTAAGTAAACACTACTTTTAAATGCTCTCAATAAGAACATTTTACTTCCAAGAATCGAAAATTTGGCGTAACTATGCTATGATAGCAATTCCCAGTTTACTGCACAGAAGTTACCAAGGCCACTAAATGTCAGGATAGGAGGCTATTGTGACATGAAATCGCTTATAGATTAACTTAAGACAAATAAAACCTTTTATATTCATTTAAGTATAATTAAGTGAACTTACCAGGAATTATGAATAAAGCCTCTTATCTTCAATCGTTCTCAAGCTGCTCCAGTCGGCTGGGTTTCTGAATTTGAATGATGCGCGCGCAATCCCATAATGCCACACTACGGTAAGCTAGTGTAGGAAACACCTGCTTCTTGTAAATGAATTACAGTTGACGTGGAAATATACTGTTAACAACTGTAAAACCTTATTTGACCCATAATGCATTGCGAATTACAGCAGCATCTTGTAAAATGTTTATACAGTAAGATTCTGTAAAATTTTGCTGTAGAAACTACAGCAATTTTTTACAGTGTGTGCTTTGTACATCATAACTAAACAGCTGAAAGCTATAACTTTTAATTAAAGGGGGGGTGAAATGCTATTTCATGCATACTGAGTTTTTTTACACTGTTAAAGAGTTGGATTCCCATGCTAAACATGGACAAAGTTTCAAAAATTAAGTTTTACGTTTGAAGGAGTATTTTTGTTCCCAAAATACTCCTTCCGGTTTGTCACAAGTTTCGGAAAGTTTTTTCGAGTATGGCTCTGTGTGACGTTAGATGGAGCGGAATTTCCTTATATGGGTCCTGAGGGCATGTATGCCGGAAGAGCGCGCGCTCCCGTATAGCGAGGCTGAGCAGAGACATTTCACTGATCTGAGCGAGAGCGTCGCGAAAAGTCACAAAAGAAGTGTGTTTTTGGTTGCCAGGACAAGACAACCCTGCACAGATTACCAAAGAAAAAAAAAAAAAAAAAAACAGCATTAAGGGACCAGTGGATGGAGTTTATTTTACAGAGCATCAACGGAGTTGTGCAAGTGTTTTTGTTTGTTCCCTGCATTTCAAAGATGCTGGTTTTACAAACAAGGCCCTGTTTGACGACGGATTTGCGTATCGTTTATTTCTTAAGGATGATGTAATCCCAACGAAAAAGGGTCACGATCGTGTGTTGGAACTGCAGGTGGTGAGTAAAACTGCTTCAAATATCTCTGCCTCCTTGTAAGTGTGTCCCCTCACATGCCGGAGACCCCGGTTCGAGACCCGCTCGGAGCGAGTCGTTGCTGCTGCTGCTCTCGTTCAGTTTCAGCCTCGGGATCTGATTCTGGATCATAAATAAACGGCTGAATCTGACTGTAAGCCAATGGTTTGTTTTGGATGATGGTTTTCCCTCACGATAATGTCACAGCTTCCACATGCTCTCAATGCAAAAGCCTACTGGCGCTCGTGATTCTTTAGCTCCGCCCACACGTCACGCCTCCAGCCGCTCGTGTTTTTCCGGGAAAAAAACGGTACAGACTATCTTTCTCTCATAAATATAATAAAACTAAAGACTTTTTGGAGTTATGAAGGATGCTGTACTACTCTATAGGTACTCAAGATTAACAGGATATTGAGTGAAAACGAGCATTTCACCCCCCCCCCCCCCCTTAAAGGTTTCAGCTTACCTCACATATCTTCATAAATTTAGAAGGAGTCTCTCGCATATACCACGGCAGGCCAAGCAATGCTGCAGTCCTCATTCTTTGGTTTGTTGTCTGTAAAATATAGAATGGTTAAAGTACCTGCTTTATTGGTTCAATCCTTTGTTTTTATTTTCATTTTCCTTTCACCCCCTCCCTGTCTCGAAAAATAAAAACATTAATTTCAAATATGTACACTTGTATACTTTTGTTGTAAATAAAATCACCAATGATGTGGAACAAAAACTGTTGTTTGTTACCTTTTTGTTCAGCACCAAAATAAGATTTAATAGTGGATGTAACCAGCTCATGTCACTTAACCAGGAGTGTCTAAGGCTAATTTCACACTGGGATCGTTTGTTGCGGTCTTATGGACTCCGAGCCCGATTGTTTCCGGCGACCCCCCCAGCATTGCTCTGTTTTCAGCATTGCTCTGATTTCACACTCAACTGGATGGTCACATTACTTCCTGAACAAGTGCGCACTTGTTCAGGAAGTAATGTGACCTGCGCATGCGTTTAAAGCTTATTATGATGTATTTAGTTACATATAATACATGTACAGGATGATAGTGTTGATGACTTACCTTGGATACGAGCGAGAGTTAGCCTTCAGTGTGTCCGTGCATAGCGTGTGGAATCAGACAACAAATTTGGAAATCCACGCTCTCCTCAAAAGTGTTTGTTTGCAGGCAGCGGAAAACCACCTTATGCATCACACACACAGTAAACCTGTGTTGTTCACTCAGCTGCGCATAATAGCACTGAATTAATAAAAAATATATATATACATATACAAATATATATACATATACAAATATATATACATATACAAATATATATACATATACAAATATATATACATATACAAATATATATACATATACAAATATATATACATATACAAATATATATACATATATATATATATATACATATATATATATATATATATATATACATACATATATATATACATACATACATATATATACATATATATATATATATATATATATATATATATATATATATATATATATATATATATATATATATATATATATATATATATATATATATATATATATATATATATATATATATATATATATATATATATATATATATATATATATATATATATATATAGACCCACATTCTGTTTTCTATCATGCGTCATGCACATTTGTGATGACATAATAACGCACCAGGGTTTGATAGAATCCAGTTGAGTGTGAAACCAGAGCAACGCTGCGGGGGTCGCCGGAAAAAAAAAGCACTCAGCTAGGACCACAGCAAACAAGCCCAGTGTGAAAGCAGCCTATACTGACCCTGGAGGGTTAGATGGTCGGTTTAACTCCAACCTGATTCAACACACCTGCCTGGAGGTTTGTAGTGATCCTGAACAACTTGATTAGCTGGTTCAGGTGTGTTTAATTTGGGTTGAAGCTAAACTCTGCAGGATGTTAACTCCCCAGGAGCAGGATTGGACACCCCTGCCTTAAATTCATTGGGGTTGTAACAACACTTTAAATCATTTTAAAGTTTAGGTTACCAAAGATGATTAGTCATTTACTCACCAACATGCCAGTCCAAACACATGCAAACATATTCATGACAATGAAAATGAACAATGGCTAGGCTGTTAAGATCTATAAAGGACAACTCATGTTGCCTATTTTAAAAGTTTTAAAAGTTTGTGTAAGGAACTGATCATATCATTTTTGATGTTACTACAGCATACTACAACAAAATCAAACCTCATTAGTTCTTCTGTCATGCAATTTGATCAAAAGACTGGCAAGAACCAATGAGGCTTGATATTTATGTAGTAGCTAATACAATAAAACATCATTGTAAACAAAGACTGAAATTTTTATGTTTTCATCATACAAAGACATTGTATGATTTCAGAAGACTTTGAATATGACATGGAAATTGAATGTTACTCTGAAGTCATTGTATGAAAAGATGTCACTATCAATAGGTTTATGATGTGAGTAGTGAGTAAGTGAGTAAAAGATCACAGAATTGTCATTTTTTGGAGAGAAAGACTGCTTTAAAATAAATTGACTCACATTCTTATCAAGGCTCTCCAGAATTGAAGTCATTTCTGGAATGTCCTCATAACACTTTGTTAGGAATAACTGTATCAGCTTTGAGAGATGACCATCTAGGCCTTCCAAAAAGGACTTGCTCAGATCCTTTGACACAAGCCTGGTGAATTCTTTGCTGATCTATAAAAACATAAATACATTTACAAATTGAACAAAGATCTTAGGGACAGTCTTAAAACATTAACAAGTTAAAAAATAAAAATAAAAATCCCTCAACATAATCTTAGGATATTAAGTTTGCCCATATCTTTCTAATAGAACAGCACAACTTTCACAGCCCAAGATTTTCTGATTATTTCAAAGCACACAGAAACAAATAAACACAATTTACCTGTCTCTCAGTGAAAATTGCTGGCCATCGGATTTTCATTTGTGGCACTGGTGGCTCCTCGTCAACGACTTCTTGCCTTCTCAAAGAATACGTGCTGCTCATAGCAGCATCAACAAATGTAATGTCTGGAGTCCTCTTCATCATCTCCACAGCCATTTGCTCTCTTTCCTTTTCTAGACTTTACTGGGCATTAAACAAGAAGTACATCACACATTTTTATTCGTAATGGTAAACACAAATATGGACTGGCGGCGGAGCTTCAGATATTAACGTTAATGGTCATTCTGTGTTTCTAACGATAATGAGATCCGATCAAGAACACGCTAAAAAGTAATTTATATGTACACTTTTTTTATCCATTTACCAACATTAACTTATACTAGTCAAAAATGACTTCTCTTTCTGCTCACGTCTCGACAGCAGCTCGGTGTCTAACACACTTTATATCTAGCAAAAATGTGCGTGTAGCTCCTGATTAACGTTACTAATCAAGTTGTCTTAGTTTGTCAAATGTGATAGCATGAAATCAATACGCGGTCGGTGAGCGCAAACGAAACATGCCTAATTTTTACATGAAAGAAAACATATCAGGGTATACTTACTATAAAAATCCATCTGTAGTCATTCAAATACGAGCTCCTTCGTCTTTTTCCTCACATCAGCAACTAGTGTCGTGATCTCGTCTTCTCGTGTAGAAAATGGTGATGTCGCGTCTGGCTCAAATTCCTTAAAATAGTACGTCATCATGACGTAGAGTTTCTGGCACATGCGCAGAAAATTGAAAGAACCTATGTTTTGTTGTTATATGAACACATTATTTTAAGTTTTCTATTTCCCTTCAAGTTGAGGTTGTTAAAACTCATTATATTGTGTAGTGAGACACTGCAAGTTGACAGGACATGATTTTACTTGTTCACCTAACTAAAACTCAGAATCACATTTTACAGTGTAGTTCTGGCACATCCAACTATTAATTTAATCAATGCATTGGCAGAGGGAGTCAATGGGGCTGTAGTCATTTGGAGATAAGGCTAGGTAAATCTGGGTATCATCAGCATAGCTTTGGTAGGCAATTTGGTTCTTTCTCATTATTTGACTTAGTGGAAGCATATACAGGCCAAACAAGAGCGGTGCAAGAATTGAGCCTTGTGGGACTCCGCATGTCATGGACATCCACTTAGACTTATGCTCTCATGAGCCCCTTTCACACTGCCATTCCGGCAAATACAGGGGTAAAGTGTTCCTGTAATTGTTCCCTGGTCGCTAGATTTGGCACTTTCACACTGCCAGTGATGACCCGGTATATGTGCGTGCTTTCACACACAACCCTTGAAGATCCCGTAACGACACGTGACATCAGCGCGTGACGTGTAATGTACGAGTCGACAACGCTTGGCACTTTATACTTTAACTGAAGCAAGCAAACGATCTCTGAGTCAGCACGGAAAGTGAGGAACTAACTTGCTTTCACACAGAAGGCGACCAGGCAATGTTACGGGAATATTGCGGGTCCGACGTGCAGTGTGAAAGGGGCTCTAGACTCACATAATAGCCTCTTCCTTCTAAGTATGACTTGAACCATTTGAGTACCATCCCAGAAAGCCCGACCCAGTTTTCCAGTCTCTCTAGTAGTATGTTAAGATCGACAGTGTCAAACGCAGCACTGAGATCTAGCAATACCAGCACTGATATTTTGCCAGAGTCACAATTTAAGCGAATATCATTTATTATCTTAATGAGTGCTGTCTCTGTGCTGTGATGCGGTCGGAAACCAGATTCAAAATTGTCCAGGTATCCATTTGAGTTTAAGTGTTTGTTCAGCTGATTAATAGGCAAAATTATAGAAAAGGTAGTTTTTAAAGGAAGATTAGATATTGGTCTAAAATTGCTCAAAATTGTGTTATCAAGATTGGTCTTTTTCAGGAGGGTCTTAACAACTGCAATTTTTAGGGAGTTTGGAAATGTCCCAGAAAGAAGTGAGGCATTCGCCACTTCTAAGAGATCTGCTTTTAATCAGTCAAGCACACTTTTGAAAAAAGATGTGGGAAGTGTGTCAAGACAACAGGTTGATGATTTTAGTTGCTGCACTATGTCTTCCAGAATTTTGCTATCAATTGTTTCAAAAATAGACATATTATCTTTTTGATATTTTGGCCGAATCTGTCTGACCTCTGCATTACTTGAGGATGTGCTAATCGCCTTCCTGATATTGATGATCTTCTCAGAAAAGAAGGATGCAAACTCATTGCATTTGCTGTCTGTGAGCATTTCACTGGGAATCTGACTTGGGGGGCTTGTCAGTCTCTCAACAGTGGCAAAAAGGGTATGAGTGTTATTTAAGTTACTGTTTATAAGGTTTGAGAATAAATTCTGTCTAGCTGTGGCTAGTTTCACATTAAAAGCATGAAGGCTGTCTTTATAGATGCTATAGTGAATTTCAAGTTTCGTCTTCCTCCACATCCGCTCGGCTTTTCTGCATTGTATTTTCATAGTCTGAACTGCTGTTGATCTTCTCCAAACTGATTTCTGTCTGTTTTCTTACTGACTATTATTCGTGCAATATCATCAATAACATTCTTAACTTCTGAGTTGAAGGAATCAAGGAGAATATTAACAGAGTCTGCAGAAATGTTTGGTGTTAAAGATATAGCCTCCATAAATACACTGTAAAAAATTACTCTTGAGGGTGTTAAATACAACCCATGAAAATCAGTTATAGTTTACTTAAGTATATGAGTTAGCAAGTAAAATTAAAAATAATGGGTACTTTGTACCTACACTATCTATTTTTTAACAGTATTAACTGCAAGCCTAAAAAAATAAGTAAAATTTACCCCTAAATATTAGCTTTGGCACTGCAAAGTGCGCATGCGTCAACATCCAGGCGGGAATCGCGGGAGACACCATTTTCCTTGTCATTGGCGGTGGATGAACATTTATTGGTGAACCTACAGGTACGTTTTTATTCAACTTGTTGATATCATCATCATGAATGCAAATGTTAAGTTGTTTAACGGTAAAATGTACCAGAACAATAGTCATTTCTCGGTCTCTGTTGACGCACCATCTGGTGATAGATCGACACGTTATAATTTGTTTTCAGTCAAGTTAGGATTGGAAGCTGAATACATTTTCCAGAAACGTTACTTTCCCCTGCGAATGCGAGCTAACATCTACGTTTATGATTGAAATATAGCTTCAATTATTGTAATGTTACATGTCTGAAATTCGTGAACAACGAAACTGTTACACATGAGTGGTTGAACTTGAGCAAGTAACGAGAGCGCAATGGATGGCTGGTGTAACGTTACTATACAGACGACAAGGCATTGGGAGCAGAAAAATAGCAGTAAAGCTGTCGATGTGGTATGCTAGATAATTACTGTTAAAGTTTTCTTGCATTTATCTGTTGATATTGAGTTTTGTGTTAGAAGGGATCAATTTATAAAAGCCATTTTATTATTATCATCATTTACGGATTTATAATTAACGTTTGCCTTTTTCCGTGTGCGTTTTTAAATTATTGTCTGTTTAAAAAATGTGTGTTGGGGGTTTATACGATCCAAATTTATTGTCAAGTAACGTTAATCAGCCTATGTTTGAAAATCGTTGTTTGTATAGGTGCGTGCATCTTCCAAATCCTATGTTTGAGCAATGTGCTTCATTCGTGATAATTTATATTAAGTATTTCAAATGCAAAAATGTCAGACTTTTACTACTGTGTTGTAAATAATACTGTGTAACGTTAAACTACTAACTGTGTGCTGGTGCTTAAGTTTATAAATTTGCATTACAGCTAATCAGTCTCCCACTGAGCACATGGTTAGCATTAATATGCAGCTATTAGCATGTGCTCTGCTAATGACAAAAAGCAAAGGATTGAAAATATGTAATTTTTTTTATGTTCCTTATCTGATCTGTGACATAGGCCTAACAGTTGTAATGTTTTTATAATTGATTTATGTGTTTGAGTTAACTTGGATTTTGAAATACATTGTACTAACTTCTAGTTGGTGTAATTATTAAGCAAAATATGAAAAATGTAAATGGATATGAATATAAATTATGTACAATTTATTTTACAGGAGTGTGATAATTAATAATTTCAATATCCTGTTTCTGACACATTTTTTTTTCTGCTGCAGAAAGATCTATATGAAGAAGAAAGAAGAATTCATAGCAGTTATCAAGACAAATTAACTTCAAGTACCCAAACTAACCACTGGGTCAATGGATGTTCTAGCTTATTGGAAATGAATTGGCTGTGCAAAATATGTAACTTTACATCATCCAAACGATTGGATCTATTAAAACACTACAGATTACAACATGGGCAGTTTAGTCGAAGCCAGTCCATACCCTGTCTCCATTCGAATTGCCCATGCACCTTTAGGACATGGGGTGCGTTACGGACACATTTGTCCAGATTTCATCCACAGACATCTAATCCAGGCCAGCTCCTTTCATTCACATGCATAGTGTGTAAATCAAGCCATTTCCACACAGAAAGGCAATATTTTGAGCACCTGGGTGGTCATCTTAAAAAGCATGAAACTGTGCCTTGTGTTTTCCGAGACTGTGATTACAAAACAAATGTCTACACAACCTTTCACAGTCATAAAAGCAGGAAACACAGCCCCCATTCAGTGGAAGATTTTAAGACCATTGTTTGTCAAGAACACCAAAGCCAGATTCATGAAGAAAGCGATTCTCTGGAAACTGAAAACTACTGTGGCATTGTCCTTAAGGAGGATGAAGACTTGAGCAAAACAATTGTCAAGAGACTGGGCTTGCTCCTTCTTAAATTGGAGTGCATTTTTAATGTGTCTAATACATGCATAGATGAAGTAGTAGAGGAACTTAATTTCCTTACATCGTCTGCATCTGGCCCTGTTATAAAAAACATTATACTTAACACTCTAAAGAGGCATGGCTGCATTTTCGAAGATTCTGTCATTTCAGAACTGGTTAAAGATCTTTGCCAGCTTAACCCTTTCTGTGCTGCTTTAGGATTGGACGGGCCTTTAAGTACACACTATAAAAGAGAACAATTTATGAAGGAGCATCTTTCACTGACTGAGCCAGTCGAGTACATACTTGATTGCAGCAAGAATGCAACCTTACAGTATGTTCCGATTCTCCCATTATTGTCTCAACTTTTGAATAATGGACACATTCAGGACACAATTTTACACAACAGGAGGCCGTGCAATGTGTCTTCAGAGTACAGGTCTTTGCATGATGGATCTTTCTACAAAGAAAACTGCTTTTTATCTGGAGATGAACTGAAACTCCCGTTGATTCTCTACATCGATGACTTCGAAATATGTAACCCTCTGGGGACATCACGCAAGAAGCATAAAGTCACTGGCGTGTACTGGGTACTTGCAGACATCCCTGCTACTCTTCGGTCTACACTAAGTTCCATTTATCTGGCCATTCTTTGTAAGGCAGATGATGTCAAGCAATATGGATACCCAAAAATGTTGTTACCACTGCTTAAAGATTTGAAATGCTTGGAGGATGATGGCATATTTGTACCAAGTCTGGGCAAAGTGGTGAAGGGCACTGTATTTGCCGTAGCAGCTGATAATCTTGGCGCTCACTCCATCGGTGGGTTTATTGAAAGCTTTTCTTCCTCTCATTATTGTCGCTTTTGCACTGGAAAGAGTTCAGACATCCAGGAACATGAAGTAAGAGCAGGAATGTTCCCTCTGCGAACTAAGTCCAGCCATACACTCCATGTCGAAGCAGCGTTGTTGGACACTGCAGAAGCTCATCATTGTGGAGTTAAAAGACAGTGTCCCATCTCTGACAAACTGAGTTACTTTCATGCCACATCAGGTTATCCCCCTGATGCTTTGCATGATTTGCTTGAAGGGATTGTTCCTCTTGAACTTGCACAGTGTCTTGACGTGTTAATCAAGAAGAAATACTTCTCTCTTCTTGAACTTAACTCTTCAATCCGTCGATTTCCCTACAAATGGAATGACAAAGTGAACTGTCCACAAGCTATCCCCCTGACTTTTGCATCACGTAAAAGTATAGGAGGCAATGCACATGAAAACTGGTGCTTGTTACGGATGCTACCTTTTATGATTGGCAACAAAGTGCCAGAAGAGGACTCAGCATGGCAGGTTTTGATGACCTTGAAAGATGTTGTTGAGCTTGTCATGGCTCCTGTTTACACAGATGAGACGCTAGGATACATGGAAAGCAAGATTAGTGAACACCGTTATAGGTATTTGGATTTGTTCCCAGAGGAGAAATTGAGACCGAAACATCACTTCCTGGAGCATTATCCTTGGCTCACAACTGCTTTTGGACCACTTGTGTTTCTCTGGACCATGCGATTCGAAGCCAAACACCGATTTTTTAAAAGGATTGTGAGGCAGACTGGGTCATTCAGAAACATTCTAAAAACAATGGCAAGAAAACACCAATCAATGATTGCATACCACATCCATGATGCTAACATTCTAAGACCAAAACTCTCTTTGTCAAGAATGACTCAAGTGGCAGTGGAGGTTCTAAAGGACAGCATTAAGGAGTCTTTTGTAAATAAGTTTCCCAGGGAAGCGGTTGTGAGTATGACAAACAAAGTCACCATTTTAGGCACTGACTACTGTGTTGGAATGTTGTTGCCTTTTGGATCAACAGGAGGATTGCCTGACTTCGGAGAAATACTCCAAATAATCATTGTGCATGAAAGTCCTGTCTTTGTTCTGAAGTTGCTAAGTGGGTGGTACCATGAGCACCTGAGATGCTTCAAAGTAGAGCCAAAAGGAGAGATTGAAGTCGTGCAGCATTCAGAAATGAAGGATGCATACCCCTTAGCTGCATATAATACTTTGCATGGTCGAATGGTGTCCCTAAAACACTTCATTTGTATATCAGAGTAGGTTTTTCAGTTTAATTATTCATGCCTTATCAATCGTATATTAATCATGCCAAGTATAATAATTATAAAAAATGCAATCTATTTTTCTGTCTCCCTACAGCTGAAGACAACACATACCCCAAAGGAAATGTCCGTCCAGTTGCGAGTCATCATAGAAGAAAACAATATCCGAAAGTTGACGCTTCCATCAGGAATTCCTAATAAGGTGGAAGATCTTGTTTCAGAAATCATTGAGACATTCCAGATACATGGTGAATTTGGACTACTCTATGAGGACAAAGACTTTGGGAACCAGTTTTTCACTCTACATTCTACTTCCGACCTGGAAGACAAGGGCACTGTGAAATTGGTAAGAAAAGATCCCTTGATAACCCTTGACTTGCATCCAGTAGATGAATCAGGACTGTCCTCTACACCAAGTACCTTGGAGACCCACCTTGTGGATGATCGAGTCAAGTCATATCATGCCTCTGGAACACATTTCCAGGATGCAAGTATTAAATCTGCAATAATGCAAGACTTAGCCAAAGCTGTATTTTCTTACACGGCCTATCCTTCAAGTATGCAAATATCCTCTGTGGCTGAAGCCCTTCTTGAAAAGTTTCCATGCCTAAAGGAGCCTGGGACCTTTGCAGGCACGTATGGCTGGCAGCAACGCCTAAAGTACAAGATGCACAATTTCCGTGCCAAGCTGAAATCACAAAAATATACATATCCAGAATTAGAAGTAAACACATTGAAGAGGAAGCGACCAACCGATGCAGCACCAGCTAAAAATGTGAAAAGGCCAAAGAAAGCAGAAGTGAATTATCTCCCTCCGCATCCTGTTGGAGAAAATGAGGACACATTGGAAAAGGTGAGGCTTGAGTTAGTCGATGAAACGAAGAAGAAGAACAACGCAAAAGTAATTGAAGAAAAAATGTCAAAAACCTTTTCAATTAGAAGACTGGAGGTTGTGACCACCGGCCCTGCTGTCAGTGTTTTAAGAGAGAGGTGGCCTGGATTATTCAGTAAGGCTCAGGTAAGGATGTTCTTTAGTTTAATTTTTTTCTTTCAAGAACTGTTGTTCATCTCATTTGTTTAATTTAAAATTGGTTTCAAACCTTATAATCTCTGACTATAATTGTGATAATTATTGTATTTTTATGTTCTTTTACTGATTTACTAGATCAAAGAGGAATTCAGACGTATAACAACAGTCTCCTTGGAGGAGACATTTATGCTGAATCTTGATGGGTACACACCACGTCTTCTGCAGTTGATGCGTGCCAAAGGAGGAGCATTTGGTACCAAGATGCATCCTCTCCTGAGCACTGTAAATGAGGTATCTTTCTGTTTTATCTCATTTCACAAAAAATACAAATTAAAACTCAACACACTGAACTTAAAAAGATGTGTAAACAGACAAAAGCAAAACAAGCAAATTAAAAGATTAGTCCACTTTTAAACAAACTTTTCCTGATAAATTTACTCACCCCCATGTACATTTATATTGTATTTATTTATTGCTTTTTTTGTTGTTAACAATTTGATACCTATACTTGCCTTGAGTAGTGAGATTGGTTTCTAAACTTAGGTCTGCCAACAAGTCCTGAAGAACTGATTTCCTGTTGAGTTTAGCTCTAAGGATGCTTTAAATTTTTGTTCAATTGCCTGGTCCAAACAGCAAACCTTTCTAAGGAGTGTTTAGCATTAGTATCCACTGAATACTTTTGTTGTCATTTTTGAAATCGAGCATTTGTTGTCAGACTAATAATGTTTTTTTTATTTTTTATTGATTTTTTTTATTTGCTTGTTATTTGTCTGTTTGCATGTTTTCCTAAGTTGCAGTGCAGAGCTCATAGAGTCACTGTATTGGCTCTAAAATGCATGTCTTTGTAGTTCCAGAGTATTGAGAAAAAAAGGGATGCATGCATCTGTTGCCTCATTGAGTATCTTGGGGAAAATCAAGAAGAGCTGTTCCAAGACTGTCAGGTATGTTATTACATAATTAATAATTTCAAGGTATTCAAATGGATACACATTGTTTCATTTCCCTTATCGATCACTGTGATTTAGCCAATAAACCAACACAATACCTAGCCTTTGATAAATAGTCAGTAGTGCATTTAAAAATATATTTGTGTATGTATTTATTTACCTATTGTGATAGAAATATTTTGTCACATATGAAATGTTCAGAAAATGCAGACTAAGGCCATGACACACTGGCTGTGTGGCGTCTCTGCTGCGTGTCAGGAGCATGGTGGCTGCCTCGCGTTTTCTGTGTCTTTACACCAGTAGCGTGCCTGGCCTGCGGCATAGAGGGAGACCGCTGACAGACCAGGATCTTGTCTTCATGACAACAATATCAACTTTTTTTTACACACCTACGCCTACTGATAAAGGACACCGTCAACAGTATTGATGGCATAATATACTATGTTTGACAGGTGAAATATTTGAAAATCGATAATTATTTATTTATTTTTTTAGTTACATTTATATCTGAATTTGTCAACCTATACACTTTCAAACATCAAAGTGTCATGAATTAATATGTTTTTGTATACAAAATGACATATTAACATATTTTCCTATTATATTTTGCCTGGAAACGCTTCCAACACGCGTGCGTCGCGTGAAAAATAGGCGTCGGTTCTATTTCTAGCATGCACGCGTTTTCTGCGCGACGCGCGTCTCACGCAGGCACTCTGCAAGCTCTAACCTGTTAACATGGGAGCTGAATTAAAACAGACACACCACGCAAACAGTGTGTCGCCGGCCTAAGGATGCTCAGGTCAAAGATCATGTAAACTTGCTTAACATAGAACTTATAATCACATGATTAGCTCAGATCATTAAAAAAACAATCATAATGAAAATACTTGACATTGATTTTTACTCACATATTTAGATGCATAAATTTAATGTAGACTTTTAATCTCATATACACATTGATCAACAAACTTAAAGTTCAAACTTACTTGCTTGACACACAAGAACAAACCTCATTGTTTTTTTACAGAGGCTCAAACATGCTGTGAGACAAGAAAATTTACTTCATTAGGTGTAACGTGTCAAGCAAGCATGCTTCAGCTTTAGTTTGTCTAAACTGGATGCTGCAAACATTGTTTAATTAATAATTGTGTCATTATGGGATACTCAGGTGAAGAATTTGGGTTTTGATTTTTGTTACTCATTTTTATTTAAGTGCTGATTAATACAGAAATCCTGCGTGTGAGCAAACAATTGGCATTAACCAAGAAAACGACTGTAATCAAACATGCTAATTTGCTTGAACTAACATAAAACCTTTTTTTTTCAACAGGAGGATGAACTTGAAGGCCACACAAATGAAATAATGAAGTTGGTGGTTATTCACAATCCCACAGTTGAGGAGACCCAGCAGATGTGTGTGTTGTAATCGAGGGCATCAAAGTGCTGAATGGTTGTGGAAACAGAACCACAGCGTGCATACTGTTGATGGGATTGATATATGCCCTCAACCTTGAATATCCAAAAAAAATGAAGTACACCTTTGAAGTCTTCCAGAAACTTTTTTTGAAACTTGACGGAGCAAAACTGCTGAAGAAGGTCCAAAGCCTCAAGTGTAAACTAATGGAATGAGCTGTTTGTACTGTAAGTTCAGCCTCAATGTAAACTGTTTTATTTGCAAATGGTAAATGTTCAAGAAGTAGCACGTTATATGTAATGTGAGTTATATTTGAAGTTTAATGTAACTTAAAATTTATTGTTTTACATTTAAATAGTAATTGTTCAAAAAGTTAAATGTAATGAGTTTTATGTAAAATGAAGTTGTATGTCACTTAAAATTGAATGTAAGAGCATTTTTTGCACTTAATTAGTTTTAAATGAAGTTTAAATGTTTGCATCGATGTAGAATGCTAATCTTTTGAGGTAAATGAGAGCATTTCAGTCTCCTTTTATTTTCTAGAGTTGCAAGTATTGTAGCCACACATTAAATCTAAACGCATATAGTTTGAAATGGTTACGTGAAGAAACAGTATTTAGGAGTTTTGCCTCTAATGTATGTTTTTTCATCTTATTTTTGAATGTAATATATTCAAAAAAGCTTTGTCACATTATGATTTTGTATTTCACTTGAAATTTATTGTATGGGGCTAATTTGTACTTTATATAATATAGTTTTAAATGTTTAAAAATACAAAATGTTATTTGATCAATAAAATAAGCAATTGATGCAATCTCCTGCGTCTGACCATTTTTATATAAATTCTACCTTCCCTGAATAAGTAATATGTAATTTTTCCTATTGGCTAATCATTATTACAAATAATTTAGTAGATTCACTGTTGCTTATTTACAATAGGGTTAATATTACTAAATTGTTATAAGTAATCAGTTATTTGATGTAATGAGAAATATTAGGTAGACCTTACCTAATCTCTTTTAGTCTGCCATAGCTGTTAAATTTAAGTATACTTTACTCAAATATATAAGATAGAATCTACCCAAACGAAGTGAGTGCAAATTGTTACCTCAATTTTATTGAGTAGATTCTATAGGTTGTTTTTTACAGTGTAGTACACTTGTGTTCTTGTTAATGCATCTCCTTCTGACAGAGACAGATCTAGATTCAGTGGTAGCAGAGATCAATAAATCAAAGAAAATACAGAAGTAATCAGATAGTGCTATGTCCTTAGTAACAATGGATGAAATGTTTAGACCCCTACTGATGATCAGATCCAGAATGTGTCCACCTTTGTGTGTGGGTCCATGCACATGCTGAATCAGGTCAAAAGTGTTTAGAACCGTTATCATTTCTTTTGTAGTTTTGTTTTCTGCATTATCTGTGTGAATATCAAAATCCCCTGCAATTGCAAAACAGTCAAACTCTGAGGAAATTATTGATAACATTTCTGTGACCTCTTCAACAAAGGCTGGAGAGTATTTAAATAATAGCCTGTAAATAATAATAAACAGAATGCGTGGGGCACCTTTCAGCACAATCCCTAGATATTCGAAAGACAAGTACTGACCAAATGACACTTAATTGCATTGATAGACATCTTTAAATAGAGCAGCTACACCCCCACCTCTCCTAACAGTCCTGCAAACCAGTGTTAATTTTGACACGAAATTTTAATTTAGTTTTAGTCTTAGTCTTTTGACTATAATTCTTTTTAGTTTTAGTCAAGTTTTAGTCATCTGATTTGTTTTAATTTTAGTCTTATTTTAGTCGACTAAAATTGCTTGGTATTTTAGGCGACTAAAATTGCTTGGTATTTTAGTCGACTAAAATAAGACTAAAATCAATAACAGATTTACTAGACAATTTTTTACAGCTGGTATAGGAAACAAACTTAACCAAAATATATAAAACACAATTCAACTTTATTTCAACACAACTGTGTCTTTATTTCGATTCAAAAGCTTTTATGCAGCAACAAACACTGTCATGATAATGTAAACAATAACTAGCTGCCAATTGACCATCAATAAAAGAAAATAACGTTAGGTCCAGGACCTTAAAGCTTACAGCTGAGCTGAACAATAAGTGCATACATTTAAAGTAAATATTTAATAAGTTGGCAGCTAGGTGGATAAAAAAAGTAACAAGATTTTATAAGGTATTCATTTGTCTAGCAATATTGTTTGTTTTAAATACTACAATATTGCTAGATTTGTATTTATAATGATAGGATGTGAACATTCATGTTTCACATGACTAATATAGAAATATTTGTGATATTGTCAACAAGTAGAACATTATAAAATATACTAAACATTAGTATTAATCAAATGTATTTATCATGATATTACGTATTAGTATTGTCCTCGCATCTAATTTGAAGAAGGGGCTATTTTACAGTACTTTTCAGTTCGTAATATTTAATGCTACAACATCTACGCACTGCACTATTCCAATTTTGCTTAGCTCAATAAACAAAAGAACATCGTTGTAAAATTACATTTGAGAAAATGTCCGGGTGGCTCGTCTGTAAATGTCTTTTCAAATTGGTTGTGTTCTTGCCACGAATGAGCGCTCTGCGTGCTTTACACTTTGTTTTTCTTTTGTTCGTCGTCAAACGTGAAGTGAGCTGTGGACATTTTGTCGCTCTTTTAGACAGTAGGGACTTTAAGCAACAGCTGCGAATGGAACGACTACAGCGACCGGAAGTTTGCCGTCACACCGCTGTAGCCAAGAACGTAAAAGTCACTAAGCAACGGTAAAACAGAACAGCGCAACGCAGCATTAATTCATTTATTGAGATCCAAAAAAATATATAATTTAAAAAAGCAAGAGAAGGATTGCTTTTGGCGTTAAATGACAATCTTTTGTCAGAAGAGGAGTTTTTAATATTGCATGATGTAAATAAGTCTAAAAACATAACATTTATTTACCTAACCTCTCACGTTGTAGCGACTCTGGCAAATCAGCTGTTCTCCCGTAGTAGACCGTTAAATTAGAACATCAGAAAGTAGCAGTTAAATTCGCGCAGGCGCAATACAACGCCAGAATGGCGTTGCCGTTCCACCAGAGGCTGTTGCTTAAAGTCCCTATCACCTCTTCGAATGCCGACTTCCCGGGAGCTCATAAAAACTGAAAACCTTCGCTTCACGTCTCAATAAGTCAGGCTCTGATTGGTTCTCTTCTCTCATGCAGTCTGTTCTGTTTTGCCGGTTCTTTTGCTCATTCCTCGCATCTCTCCCGTCTGCTGATTTGATTTTCGTCACAGTCTATTTTCGTCTCGTCCTTTATTCCTTGACAATAATGTCAATCAATTTAGTCAAAGTTTTAGTCTCCATCAGTGCCTTCTATTTTAGTTTTCGTTTCGTTTTCGTCGGCAAAAATATATTCGTGACGAAAATAATGACGAAAATATTTAGTCAACGAAATTAACACTGCTGCAAACACTAATGTAAGTGAAGTTAGGAGGGGCTGCTTCATTTAGGATTGTTGCACTGCAGCTGTCTTCTAGCCATGTTTCATTTAGAAACATAAAATCCAGATTGTTTGTGGTTATAAAGTCATTGATTAGAAATGATTTATTTTTTAGTGAGCGAATGTTTAAAAGTGCTAACTTGATGGCAGTGCTTTGTGTCTTTACATCAATCTTAGTTTGATGCATAATAGGCAGCAGATTAGATGAGTTTGCCCTTCGGCTTGAGAAGGCCTTAGACTTTCTATCACGTGATAAAACTGAAACAGAGAAAGCTACAGGCACACTGGGTTCCCGCTTGTTCTGTAAGCATTTGTGAATGTTGCTGCTATTATAGCGGGGACCCGACATATATCACTGAGTGCTGCTATCAGTTGCTTTTGGTTCACCTTCAGCAGATAGAGGGTTTGGGCCCTGGCGTTGTGGCAGTGGTCAGAGAGCACTCACAGGAACAGGGCCCATAGGCTTTGGTGGTTGGGGGGGCCCGCCGTTTTTTTGTTGATATCTGCGGGCTAGCAGTGAATGAGTGGGAGAGTTTAGTCCCAACATATACCAATTCCTCCATTTTCTGTGAGAAGCACAGAAGTGGAGATGCTGGAGAGAGGGATAATGTGTCTGGTGAGATGGGCTGTGTCACTGGTGTTTCCGGTGGCTGTGATGTGAATCTTGTAGCCAGTGTTGGGGAGTAACTAGTTAAATGTAACGGCGTTACGTAATTTAATTACAAAATTAATGTAACTGTAATTAAATTACAGTTACTTATGAATTTTTTAACGATTACAAAGGGGATTACATTTGAATATTTACACACATCCACATACAGATTTAACTGATTTCTTTCCCAAATTGCACTGACTATTCTAAGACATACGCCCTAATAATTTCCGGGATGCGGAAACACAGTCGTAGAATCCAGTCAGAAAAATGGAATGCCTAACGCGGACGGAATATGCCATATTTTGGATGACTAAATCAAAAGTAGGTCAGTACACTTGAATCAAAACATGACATGGACTGTTGTCTGTGAATATCAAGCCCCCAAAATGCAATATATGACTCCTGCACGTTCTGCGTGTCAGCTGAAATCACGCGCGGACTGGACACCGGGAGAACCGGGACAATTCCCGGTGG
Source organism: Carassius auratus (assembly GCF_003368295.1). Classification (NCBI taxonomy): domain Eukaryota; kingdom Metazoa; phylum Chordata; class Actinopteri; order Cypriniformes; family Cyprinidae; genus Carassius; species Carassius auratus. The sequence goes on from NW_020523597.1 coordinate 481,568, forward strand.
CCTGCCAGCTTCCTCAGTCTTCCTCAATTTGTCCCAATATTTTAATATCATTATTGTATAATTGCCTGCCGAATGTACTAAAGCGATCATTTGCGAATCCGCCATTTGATGATTAAATCTCTAATAAATCTGTTAGTCGTGACTCGCGTGCTCTCCGCGCCTCCGCCAAACGGTTTGGATCAGACTCCAAGTAATCAATGCGAAAGAGAGAGAAAAGAGTGGACTGTGGAAGCGCACAGCTGGAACAGAGAAGCAGAACTACTGTTCAGGGTTTCAGGTCAGTTTAATCTGTAAAGATGCTTTTTTGACACAACCCTTGCGAAAATTAACATTTTATTATTTTACTATAAATCCAGTGAAAATGGTTACTATTGTTTAACTGTGGTAACCAAAAATGTAAAATTATTTTACAAATGTATTTATTTAAAAATAAATACGAATCCATTTGCAAAACAAAAAAACCATACAAGGTTATTGTACTTTTATATAGGCTAACAAAAGCATGGTAAATTTTTGTAAGGGAAAAACATGACTCGTGTACAGTATTAGGATTTTTCTATAAATATATTGTAGTATTGTAGAGTATTGTATTGTAAAGTACAGTTTTGTTCAATCTTGAGTATTAAGATGGATAACGGGGCAAAATAATGAGAGTGAAGAGAAAAATGGAAGTGAAGGTGCCGTTCAGGAGAGAACTTTTAATTATTTGACATGTCCCCATATTAAAGATTTAAACCTTTTTTATGTCAGGTCCATACAAAAAATAGTATTGTCCATGAATTTGTTTGTATGAGTTTGAATTTTCCATTCTGATTTTTTTCCCCCAGTCTGCCCCTCCTGTAAATTAATGGCAAAGACATGCAGTTTCATTTACTACACATAGGCCTACTGAAGCTCGCAGTGTTTTCAACCTCTGCCGTCTCAATATATGAGTACACTAGCACATACACATAATTTCTAGAACTGCTCTGTCACTTCATGCATTTTACTTATTTTGAGAAAACTATCATCATATCATACATAAAGAGACAGCAGTTTAAAAAAAAAAACACCAATGTTTCAGGAGTTTATTAAACAGCATATGACACATGCTTATTAGATAACTGTATTTGAGTTGATATATATGCTTTTATTTATTATAATGTTCACAAATTTAGAAAAGTAATCAAAAAGTACTCAAAAGTAATTAGTTACATTACTTTAATAAAGTAATTGAAAAAGTTACACTACTATCACATTTTAAACAGGGTAACTTGTAATCTGTAACCTATTACATTTCCAAAGTAACCTTCCCAACACTGCTTGTAGCTGTTTTGATACATCACAGTTAGTCTGCGAGGAGCTCTGTGGGCAGGGATCAGCCGGGATAGTGTCTATCAGCAGTGATTGTTTTGGCTGCATGGTGTTATCAGTGTCCTTGTGGGATATGTCAACCACATGATGACTCGGACCCAGTGTGTGTGTGCTGAATGGATTGACACACTCTGCTGAAGGATGAAGAAGGGAGAAGTAGATATTGTCCTTAAACTCTCTTGCGCCAAGTTTGTTTGGGTGGAGGCCGTCTGGTTTAAACAATTGTCTATGGCCCCAGAAAAGATTGAAGTTGTGAATGAAATTTACTCCTTTTATAATACAAGATCTTTATAGCCATGTGATCAACCCAAGAAACCGTGAAAACATATTTTATTTATTTGGGAGGGTCCACTGATGAACGACTGAACTTTGAGTCTTTGAAGTGTTTCAAAGAGTTCAATGAAGTCCTTCTTAACCCCTTTACGTGCAAACATCGCCGATGGCCCCAGTTTATTATTGTTTCACTTTCACAGCACATTAAACATCACTGTCTTACTTCATCTGGACAAACTGTGCATCAATTGAAAGTTTAAAGACTCTAGCTTCGATATTTGACCAATGTTTTGATAAAACATTGTTGCAGTGACAGATATTTAGTGATTTATGTCAGGAGTGCAAAATAATAAATCCGTATTATGCCACATTTTGAATAGAAATTCACCACTCACTCATATTCAGTCACGTCAGCAGCGGTTTATTTGTGTTCACATAGACTCACTGAACAGCGTCAATAAGGATTTAAAGATCAAAGATGCATATCTGCAGAGATATATGGATATATTTACTGATGTTTACTTCATATTTCCTCAGACAGAATCGTCATTTCTATTCATTTTCCACGGATTTACGCAATCTGATGATAAACAGCCTCTCCCAGCGATCTGTGTGTGTGTTTGCTGTGTTGTCAGCTCGTGCTGTGTGTCACTCAGACTCCGATTGGGCCTTCCCAATGTCAATCTTAGAGTCTCATAACCGGACACCGCCACATCGTGTCACATGCTTCCTGCACACTTCCTGGTAGTTATCTGGCCAAAACAACACTGAAACACCTCTGTACACACGAAATATCCGAATAATAAACCCGCGATTACGATAGTAAAGCTTGGTATAAGAATTTCTTGAGATCTGGGGCGTTTTTATAAAAAAAAATCGAAAATGTACATTGGAAATGCTAACTTGTGCAGCGATGAAAAAGGCTACAAATAACATATATTTACAACAGTAAACGACCAAATTCCACCCCTGATCACTAAAGGAAGTTATTATAAACACTCGTTCGGGGTTTAAAGTGAGTTTTGAGAAAAATTGTACTAATAATTTAATAAATTGTCTGATGTAGCTTGATGCTAACGTTAGCTCCAATGCTACTAATAGCAGGTGCATTTCTTCTTCATAATGCATTTTTGTCTCAATAATTCACGTAAGGTCGTAAGAAAATGGTTTGTTGTATTTTTATAGTAAGACTTTTGATAATTAAGGGCTAAATGCAAACAGAGACTGAAGTGAGATCGCTACAAAGATGTGTCTTTGTAAAGCTTGAAAAACCACAATAAAGGCTAATAAAGGTGGCATAAAAACAAAAGAATAATGATAAAAGAATAATGCGGATAATGTGTCATACCTGGCGGAGGTGTGAAATACTCGTTTGGTGAGAACAATACAACAATGAATCGGGGAGTTTTGCAAAGCCAACACACATACAAAATACACAAGAGAGTTTACATGTGAGATCTTACAGGGATGACAAGGGCCATAAATCAATCTGATTAGCCTTCTCTAAAAACACACATGACATGGCCTTAAAAATATTTAATAAAATTCACAGTTTTACAGATTCGATTATGAAATTTTTTATGAAGTTTTGGAAGACTTGTGGCCTTAGCTACACTGTGTTTTCAAACTCATTTCCTACATCAACAATTTTTAAAATACATTTAAAACATATGTTTTTAATATTTTTATTTTTATGTTTGAGCTTATATATCTCTATTATCATAACAGTCTGAGTGATTCTGATTCCTGAACAGTAAACTTTAAAGTGTCAGCTTTGTGAACAAAGGTTGATTATGTATATAGTCAGAAAGAATCATGAGCAGAAACCTTTTTATTTTGGGTATGTAATTTCGGTCTACATGCCAAAAAAGGGGGGTTACTAGTAAGGGGTTAAGGAGTTCTGACTGCTCTTTCTGAATATCATTCTTCCCCACATGGATGATGATTTGATTTGCAGTCTTGTGCTTCATCAGAATGTTCTGAAGTTCCTTGTTCACATCAGAGACCGTTGCTTGAGGAAGGCAGCATGTTGTTGTAGTCCTGCTACGGATGTTTCTGATAACAGACCTGCTCGACCTTGAGCGCCAGTTAGTAGCGGTGTTAGCTGCTGGCTGATTCGGTCCATGTTTAAATCACATTTGGGGATTCCTCACCCACATTTATTAATGCTTAAAATCTGTTCTCCAGATGTAAAGGTGTGGTAGAATACCAGTATTTACAAGCCTTGTCATAGTCGAATCTGGGATAATGGAAGCTATGGCAGCAATACGAGAAACTCGTGACAATATGATAGCATGTGTTCCTTTGGGTCTCGCTCCCTGTTTGTGCCATCGATTAGTGTGGCGATCAGTTTCGGCTTGTTTCTCTACACTTGGTATAAACTGTTGAGATTCTGAAGATTCATGGGACTCGCCAGCTGTATGCTGAGGGGGTCCATGACGACGGTCTGCTAAGTGTTCCGTCTGTTTTGGAAGTCCAGAAAGTAACTTTGTTTCAAGAATCACAATACTTTGTAGAACTTTGCAGTAGTTCATGCAACAAGTAGATCCAACAGGAGGCATTTTCTCTCTCTTCTGTTTGAATGTAGGCAGTTGTTATCCTGTCACAGGAATGTAAGCTGTTAGCAGTGGGAGACAAAGTCTTCTTTTTGTAGTATTATTCCAGTCCCAATGTTTTTAGTTTTAACGTTTGTGCCAAAAGTCTGTTGTTTGAGCACTGTGCTGATCTGCTGAAGTAAAATCTTAGAGAAAAGTACAGAAATAAGAAGCAAAGAGCAGAGCAGTAAGAACAGTAGCAAAGCCGGAAGCTCATGTCTGACTCTGGAGGGTCCATGAGCACCTGACTCGACTTTGGAAGGTCAACCGGAACCTGACTCAAATCTTGAAAGTCAATGGGCACCTGACTCGATTCTGGAAGGTCAACAGGAATCTGACTTGATTCTGGGGAATCAACTGGAACGTGACTCGACTCTGGAGGGTCAACTGGAACCTGACTCAACTCTGGAAAGTCAACGGGCACCTGACTCGACTCTGGAAGGTCAGCAGGAATCTGACTTGATTCAGGAGGATCAATTGGACATGACTCGACTCTGGATGGTCAACAGGAACCTGACTTGACTCTGGATGGTCAACTGGAATTTGACTCGACTCTGGATAGTCAACTGGAATTTGACTCGACTCTGGAAGGTCAGCAAGAACTAGCCCTGACTCTAAAAGGGCAACGGTAACTAACCCTGACTCTGGAAAGTCGACGGTGACTAACCCTGACTCTGGAGGGTCCATGAACACCTGACTCAACTCTGGAGGTCAACCGGAATCTGACTCAACTCTGGAAAGTCAACAGGCACCTGACTCGACTCTGGAAGGTCAACAGGAATCTGACTCAACTCTGGAGGGTCAAAACGGGAATATGACTTGACTCTGGAAGGTCAACCGGAACCTGACTCACTCCAGAAAACCCTCTGTAGCTGCCATCTTCTGCAGTGGCTCCGAGCTGGCGGCCGCCTTGTGCAGTGGTGCTGGGTTTGTGGCCATCTTGTACTGTGGTACTGGCTCAGCTGACGTGACGTGAACAGTCTCTGGATCGACAGACGTGACGTGGACACTCCTGGGAATCTCTAGGATCTTTGACAGCATGGAGAAATAATCCAGAAATGTCTCAGCGGCCATCTTGGCGTTGTCGCTGGACCTGCGGACATCCTGGGCAGTGGTGCTGGGCCGGCGGCCATCTTGTGCTCTGGCGCTGGGCTGGCGGCCATCTTGCCTCGTGGCCGCTGAGCTGGCAGCCATCTTGTGCTGTGGTGTGGGGCTGGCTTTCTTCTTGCCTCGTGGTGCTGGGTTGGCGGCCATGCTGCGCAGCGGCGCTGGGTTGGCGGCCATCTTGTTCAGCGGCACTGGACTGGCGGCCATCTTGCACAGCGGCGCTGGCTCAGCCGATTTAACACTCCTCTCCCCTCTCTGTCCACAATGGGGAAACTGGGGCTCCCATCCGAACCCCGGGTCAACGGCAACAGGCAACAGTTGAGATCGCTGCTGGACCTCCTCTCGTCTACTCACTCCTGAGCGACCTCCCCTGGTTCCACGGAACACTACCAGGCGGTACCCTCAAAACCATTCCTCACCCGCTCGGTGACTGGGGAGGAACTAAGATTAGACATACCGCTGGATCTTTTGTGATGGAGTCCTTCTGTGACGATTCGCGACCATTGAAACACAGGGAGATCAGAGATCCAATCGCGTGTATGCTTTATTGGGATAATCCAAATTCGTTTGTCAGGCAATGCCAGGGTCAAAACCAGAATGCAGTCCAAAACAAAAACAAACAAACAAGAAAGGAATAGGAACGGGAACTCAGAATATGAGGAAGGAAGAATCTCGGGAAGCGAGAAGACTGGACATACGAAGGGTAAAAACTCCATACAAACAACAGGGAAAAAAGACTGGTATTTATAAGGAGGCTAATGACAAAAGATTGCCTGCACCTGGTGCAATTAACTGGAGTGCAATTACTGTGAAGACAGGACCAGACTAGAGGAATTCTAGTGCCTAAGGTGAAGTGAGTCCACTAGTGGGACACCCAGGGACCGCCATAGGATGGGAATGGGCGAACTTGACGATCGTCTATGTCCTTGTGTGTGGGACTACCAGCAGCTTTACCTCCTCCCCTCTCTTGGTTTCTGTGCCTTTTTTTCTGACACCTGGTAGGTTACAGTACAGAAACGATACTAGAGAATAGAAGCCTCTTTGGAAGTTTTGAATGTTTGAGTTATTCTGAGATAGCAAGTGGCATGAATTATTACAGAGCTACAGAAATAGTGTTTACCTAGAAAGAGAATTGAGCAGAGATGGAAAGTATTGGAATAGTATGTGATGCCAGTGGGAACGAGGAGTTTTAACTGTGCTTTTGACTGTCAATGTGCAGATGACATAGAGGAAGATTCTGGATATCTGGATGTGACTGTATCTGACTCAACATCCACCACCTCAACTTTCTCCAATGCCAGAGGGGCTCAGTAGCCAACAGGTGCGTGTTTCTATGTACTTATGCTTGAATCTCTGTTGCAACACATCAGATGGCGTTAGATCCATTTTCAGCTTTTGCAGTCCAGGGGAAAACAAAACCAAGTGTGGGCAGGCAGAGAACAATCAGAGAATCAAGAAACAGTCCAAGGTCAATAGCACTAGAAACAAAACACAGGTAATAACACTCAGAAAAGACAGCACGGGTCAAATCAAGACTTCACAAAAAGTCATTGTAATGGTGTGGTTTATATGTGAGCGTGTAAAATGAGGTGCAGGTGGTTGAATGATCACGTGAGATTGAAATCAAGTGTGGAGTGTGATCAAGTCCCAGGTTTGAGGGATGATGGGAAATGGAGTCCAAATCAGAGTTCGCTAATATTCAGGGGACAGTTCTCTCTGGTGGTGAGGAAGAGGCGGTACTGGAACCCCCTCTGTAACAATTAGCCTGCATTACTGTCAGTATTATACTTGCCCTGCTCATTTATGACATATTTCCATATACCACCTTAAAAATATTTGTGATCAGTAAGAATTTTTTTTTGTTTTGTGAAAGATATTAAAACCTTTATTACCCATGTATTCGTTAAATTGATCAAAAGTGACGTTGTTATGAAAAAATCTATTTCAAATAAATGCTGTACCTTATTTTTTAAACTTTCTATTCATCAAATTTCTATGCAAAACTATTAAGCAGCAAAGATGTTTTCAACATAATAATATAATAAGATAATAATAAGAAGAAATTTATCTCGAGCATCAAATCAGTGCACATTAATTGTAATGCGCAATCAGAATGATTTCTGAAGGATCATGTGATACTGATGACTGAAGTAATGGCTTTGTCATCACATTAATAAATTACTTTTAAAAATATATTAAAATAGAAAACAGCTATGCTAAATTGTAGTTATATTTCACTGTATATTTAGCTGCTGGTTTGCTGTCAGTTAACCTAACTGATTTTAAATTCCTATTTTGAATGTCACAGGTTGTCAGGCGTCATATTCTTGGCTCTATCATCCAGAGTGAAAGAAGCTACTTAGACTCACTCAGAGGATCCTGCTGGTCAGTGACACAATCATGACTTTACATATGACTGTAATACTAAAAAAATTATTCTGAATTATCACTTTTCAAATAATGCAAGAAACAGAAATATTCCTCAATCTTCTTAATGAAGTGTAAAGGAGGGCAAAACTAGGAATAAAGCACAAGGGGGAAGATATACCCCTGTTAAAAATATACCCTGTTGCCTAAAGTGTTTTGCTGGTCTTAACAGATTAAGCTGGTCAACCAGCCTGAGCAACTGACATGTGCCAAAAACCCCTTTAAACCCATTAAAACTGATCCTAATCTTCTTGGGCAGGGTGGTTTGCTCTTTTTTCAGCAGGATAAAGACAAAAGCAAAATATATTCATACACCCTTATCTTATTGTGCTGTTTAAGCTGGAAGATTCATTTATTCTATTGTATTTTTTTAAACTGATAAGAATAGATGTGAATATGTTAATTAAATCAACAGAGAGATAAAACCCAAACTGAACAATCTGAGCACACTCACTCATACCTACCACCTGAATTATATTTTAGGAATATAAGAAGCCTTTGATGGAGGCGGAGCCGCGGATCCTGAGCTTGAAGAAGATCCAGCCTGTTTTTTATAGGCTGAAGGAGATCCTGCAGTGTCACTCCATGTTTCAGATTGCTCTGGCCTCCCGTGTTGCAGAATGGGATAATTCAGAGAAAATCGGAGACCTTTTTGTTGCTTCAGTACGTCTCCCGTTGTTCTACTAAAACTTTCAATTTGTGGTGTGTTTCACAGCTTTTGGTTTTTATGTTAATTGATTTTTCTTTTCTTTTTTTGTTGCTTTGGTTACAAAAGTTTTCACACTTGTTTTTTATTTAAAACACTGCACTGTTGCATAGCACTGATCCAGCTGATTTGTATGGCAAGATATATAACCTTTATATTAAGATGAAGATTTTTGCATGAATAAGGGTGGTCAGATCTGCTTATAAGAGTCAGTTGTACTTGTGATTTTCTTTATTTATACCATAGCATGACTCACATTCTTTTGTTTCTGTGATGAAGGATCTTTGCAGATGGAAAAACAGAAAATCCTTTAGTCAGCAGTTCTATTTAAAGTGTGCTAATTTCCTCTGCATCATGCAGACTGTGCTTTGCAGCTGAGAACATAATGTTTAAGACCGTTTTATCAGTAAATGTGAAACATCTTACATCTAGTCACTCCATATTGTCCAAAAGATAAATACAAATGCAAGCAAAGTACACTTTAAAAAAAGGTACAAAACTCTAACCTTAGTAGTACCGCTTCAAAATAGCAATATCTTTAAGTACTAGTATGTACAATTTAGAGATGAATAAGGTATAAAGATGTACCTTTTAACTGACAGCTTTGTACCTTGTTTTCCTATGTACAGATTACAAAGTGTAAGGATTACAAAGCATTAAGTCTTGAAGTACATGGATCTTCTGTTTTGTCTGAACTATGGATTGTTATGTCTGCCTCTGAGCTCATCATTGTTTTCATCTCCTCTAGTTTTCCAAATCGATGGTGCTAGATGTGTACAGCGACTATGTAAAACACTTCACCAATGCTATGGGTCTTATCAAGAAAGCTTGTATGTCCAAGCCAGCATTCCTGGAGTTTCTCAAGGTGAACTTCTCAACCTGCTCCTAATTGTTCACTTAGATTCACACTTACCAGTGTAAAAATCTAGTTCCATTTAAGTGCCTGTCATTTCCGACCTGGTTTTATGTTCTTCTGGGTTGCAGAAGAAGCAGGCTGCCAGTAAAGACAGAATCACTCTTTATGGTCTCATGGTCAAACCAATTCAGCGCTTTCCTCAGTTCATACTCTTACTTCAGGTTAGTACTCTGAAAGCTCCAAATACACACAAACACACACATGCACAAAGCTAAAGATGAATGACAAATAAGTAGTTTAATTTTAAAATGGTGGAATTTTCTCAGACTGTTACACTTGGGGAAGTGAAAGACAGAGTGCTCGTGAGGCACATTAATTTTACTCACAATGTGTGCTTCCTATCAAAACCATGATGTGATACTGTACAGATAATGCTGAAACATACGAAACTTAACCCTGAGGAATTCCCTTGTGTATGCTAATTACTTAAATAGACTTTATTATTTTACTACAGAAGAAAAAGTCATGTTCTGCCAGGATTGTTTTTTTAATGTTAAATGAGTAAAGTTAAATTCTAAACTTGTTTATATGTGTTTTTCCCACGGCTTTAAACATGCCACTTAACATAATTTGCTTGTGTGGGACCGTATTTGTAATAAGTGTATTGTAGGTCACTTATATGGAAGCATTGGCTAAATGACAAATTAGGTAGTAATTACTGAATAAATGCAGACAAATCTGTCTGTGTTCCACAGGACATGCTGAAAACCACCCCTGTGGGTCATCAGGATAGGCTGCCGCTGCAGCTGGCCCTCACTGAGCTCGAGACTCTCGCCGAAAAGCTGAACGAGCAGAAACGGCTGGCCGAGCAGCTCGCCGAAATCCAACAGCTCACTCGTAGCGTCAGTGACCGTAACCTCAGTAAGGTCAGAGACCACCACACTACAAACACACACGGGACACGTCAAAGCATTGCCAACCCAACAACACAATGATTTGACTTTAAAAAGATAATTTGGTTGGGAGTGAGGAAGGACATGAACTGTCAGTGTGATCAAACTGCTATTTTCCACATTTCCTCTTTCTAGAAATAGCTTTGACAAAGATGTTTCCTTGCCAGGGTGTTAGGTTGTCAGTTATTTTAGTAGAACACCCTTCCTACCCCCTTCCTAAAATACTGTATAAAGGCAACTATAGTTTCAAAATACAGTATGAAAGCCCCTTTTCTATACTGTGTGAAAATAGCAATTATGAAATAATAAAGACAACATATTATATATATTCTCATGTAATGTCAAGCCAGAAGTAGTTATAAAAAGATTATCTGTTTATTTTTATATAAATTTTTGTGCATATTATATTATATATTATATTCATATTATACATTTATATTCAGTTTGAGTTTTTTTTTTAATCATTTTAATTAAGCTAGACTGATTTAATATATTAAAATTAGTTATGGACCATGGACCACTAAA
>NW_020523598.1:0-23661 GCF_003368295.1 Carassius auratus
TTTACGTCCTCTGTTAGATTCGAGAGGCAGTCCTCAGTTTTCGCTTCCAGGAGCAAGCCTGGCCCCTCACACAAGGCTGTCTCTCATCCACCACTTCCCTCAGCCTCAGTGAACAAGCGGCCGATTGTTGGGGCCTATCCTTGAAGGAATTTTTCAATTTAACATTTTATCGTCTTTTGGAATCGACACCTTATTAATCAGACATCTTTCAAAGAGGAGAAACCTCAAGGATTTCACTGGTGGAACAGCTTCACAATGGAAATATGGACATACAGCAAACAGAACAGCTGGAGAACAAAACTATTTCAAACAAAGGCTGCAAAGTGTATGACATAATTAGTCCAGCATTTCTGTAAACACAGCTATTAAGCTATCGCAGCCTTTTACCATCTCATTCTAAGTTTCCACTGTAAGTTGGACAAATCCTAAAATAAATGCAAGCTCAGTTTCAGTGGAAATACTAATTATAGCTTTTGGTGGGTGAGAGGCCAAAGCTTTAGCATAGGCCCCATTAGCTGCTAAAGCTGGAGGACCAGGCATCAAAGCAGCTCAGCAAGGGCCGCTCAACTGAACTAATCTCAGCCTAACCATCCAGCACTTTAACCTGTCGCCTGAAACCACGACTGCATCAGGACCACTCTTCACAGCTGACAGCTGACAATTAACTCTGAAGGCCTTTATTTAGTCATTTAAACCCATTTTTCTCCTTTTTGCTGTCTCTTTCTTTTGTTTTCCATCCATCAGTCTTCCCCTCAGCTCTCTAGGACTGTGGCTTAGTGGCTCTTAAAAGGTCATTAATTATTTCTGGTTAGCTGTAGGGTTTTGTCTCTGTGTGTGGTCGTCTGTCTGTCTTGTCCGTCTCTCTCTCTCTCTTTCTTCCTCTATTTCATGTGTGATGGTGTATTTCACAGTCATTCTGTCTGTTTATATTTCTGACACATTCAGAAGTCAACTTTCCTATCTTTTCATAGACCTTTTTTAGATATAGATCTTTTCAAATTCATAGGCATAAACAGAGAGAAGTAGTTCCGGCTACGATGTTCTTCCGCAAGACGCAAGCAGTTCTGTTTATTAACCACTAGAGCATCAAAAGTTCCCTACCGCAGCTTTAACACAGGACCCAGGACTGTTGAATAGAAAGTACATTAGAATATAATTTATTATTAAAATCAGGATTTTGGATTATGGAATATAATAAATGCTCTTGTAGTTTCATCAGCCAATCAGCATCTCCCAAGCAGCAGATGCTAAAGTCAAGATTTGACAAGGTCCGACTGGGTCTCTGGTCAGTACTGGTAGACATCATAATGCTAGAAAACCAGATGAAAGATGGATTGTTCCAGGCTGATCTTCCTGCATTTCTAGTCCAGAGCCACATTCTGATCTCATCACAGAATCATCAGGAAAAGCTCAGATCGTGACTGGGCCTAAAGGAGGTCACCATCTGTTTAAACTGTTTACTCTTGTTTTGCCATGTCAATCTCACCTGATGCACTGCATAAACATGGAGCATGAGGAGCGGGCATAAGGTAATGAAGGATGGATGGAAAGTCAAACAGAGTGGAGAGAAGAATGGAGATACAATGGGAGTGTGGATGGACTACATTATTTCACAGAGAAGAATCAGATTTTCGCTGTCCGGATGTCCACAAACAATAATAGTGTCTTCAGCTGGGTTTTCACCTCTCGTTTGAAGTGAACCGACTGCTGCCAAATAACTGCAGATTTCTGTTTCTGCTTATGTGGGTGACAGAAAAACGAAACATTTAACATCAATGGACAGAACAGAATGAAGGGTAAAATGGCACATGATGTACTTATCTGTATCCAAAAGATAATTTATTGGTTTTTGCTAAGGATTGCTAGAACTTTGGAGTCATGCTTCCGTGCTTATTTTATTTATTAATATACGAAGAGTTCAGATGCAAAAGCCTCTAAGTGCCATCTGAAATTTTCACCTAAAATTAGGATTTTTATCAAGCTCCTATGCTTTACTATAATGGCAATGTGCAGGTCCTTTTCCAGGCTATTAAAGTAAAATAACTGAACATAAATATAGGAGCCTGATAAAAATCCTAATTTTAGATGAAAATTTCAGATGGCATTTAGAGGCTTTTGCATCTGAACTCTTCTTACATATATATATACAGTACCATTTAAGGATTTATCTCTTATTATCTTATTCTCACCAAGGCTGTGTGAAACTTTATTACAATTTGAAATAACTGTGTTCTATTTTAATACATTTTAAAATTGTATTTATTCCTGTGCAGGCTAAGCTGAATTTTCGGCATCATTACTCCAGTCTTCAGAAATCATTCTAATGCTGATTTGCTGCTGAAGAAACAGTTCTTATTATTATCAATGTTGTCGAATGCTATTTAAAATAGAAGTCTTTTGTAAAATAGTTTTTCTCATCACGTTTGAGCAATTTAATGTGTCCTCGCTGAATAAAAGTATGTATGATTTTTATTATGTAGAAGTCTGTAAAAACCTGTCTGACTTTCTTACGTGGAACCGAGAAGCTGATGTTTTAAAAAGAGTAAAAGTCAGTGTAGTCTAGAACAACACTGGCAACCGCTGACTTTCATTGTGTGGACGAAAAAAGAAACAAAGCTGTCCTCTGTTTTCCACAGAAGAAAATATAGTCCTAAAATTTCGGGAACTGTATGAGGCTGAGTAAATAATAAAACGGTCTGCAGTCCTTATGCGTAGTATTTTTTTTTTGGTATGCCTTCTGGTGAATCATGTGTGAGGGTCTGATTGATGAAAGTCCGTTTTTTCTTTCTTTTCTCTCTGCATTTGGGTCCTGAGGGCTCTGCACATGTTGTTCCTCTGTTACAGTGGTGGTACTGTTTATGTGTGTGTTTATGTTACAAACGGGTGGCCTTGCATCCAGTATGAAGAAATTGTGTGTCTATTGCTCCACTTTACTCTTCATTGATGACTCAGTCACCTTTTCATTCCCCAAACTATTTCCTCCATTAGATCACAGTCATGCAGCACTAAACGAGTGGATCATTACCAGCTTGCTTTTCTATCAAAACGGTGTTCATTGTTTGTGTGGAAATCACTCATGGGGTGAATGGGGCTTCAGTTGCATGCTGAGTCACTGCAGTGCAACTCTGCATCTTCCATCCATTTATGAATCTGCTCAGTCACTCAAACCTCACAAACCAACCAGATATTGTGAAATCACTTCAGATAAATGTACACGTCTACCTTACTTACAGCACAAAACAAGGACACCCAAAGAGGGTGTGTTTGCAAGTTTAAGATCATATGACTTTATTTCGGAGTGTTTGCTCACCATCTATTCCTCTTTCTTCCTCACAGAAAGGCAGTCCTGGAAAGTTCTCCATGAATGTACGTCACAATGATGATGACAGACCAGATTCCGCTGGACCTGCCGCCACCACTACTGAACGGGGAGGTGGCCATGATTCCGCACATGATTAATGTTAATGGGGATGGATCGCAACAGGTGAGCGGGAGTGTTACTCCGGGCAGGGCATGAACTGATAATGTGTATCTTGAATGCTGTATAAGTTGCTTTCCATAATGCCTCTTCCAGATGTATGCATAGAAATGTAAATGTAAACTACAAATTGCAAAGGACCCTTAAAAAGATGATCCCATTCCAGTCATGGAGACTATTTTTTGAATCCTTGAAACAAATGACAATAAATAATCTTTTTGTGAAACTATATGCAGGCATGTTTTATTTTTTAGTGTTAAAAATGTTGTCTATCAATGGAATGATTTATTGATTTAATTTTTTTTAAAATAGAAAAGATACAGCATTTGACTGAACAATGCAGTTGTTTAGTAGTGTTCAGGAAACCTGTTAGAAAACCTGTTAGGTGCACAAAATACACTCTTCCCCATTTAAAGAGGAACAAAAATAAAAGTTAATTCTAAGTTCAAGACCATTTTTCTATGGGTTCATGCCTTGCTGAAGGAAGAGTTCCCACCTTGATAAGTTTCTTGAGAGTTGAAAGTGAAAAGTTTTTTGGCTGCAGGTCAGCCGTTACCTTAAATTAAACTGACATAGGATAATTCCTGATGGAAAACAAAGCCAGAAACATCCATTCTGAACCAGGTCAGTATTTTGGTCAATGAGGAACATTGTATTCATCTTACATTGGACATTCACGCAGCGCTTCGAGCCTTCAGGCATGCCTCACATTTCCCTCACACATCTCTCTGTAGATCTGTGCTATCAGAGCGGATCAGTCTGTTCTGATCTCTTCTCCAGGTGCTGCAGATACAGCTCCCCGGTCGCGTTTCATCCGGTCAGAGCGGAAAAAGAATCAGACCCTTGTGAGATAAGGAAAAGGGCATCTATACCAGATAGTGAAGGTTAAGTGCTTTGAATTCCGCCAAGTCCATGTCCACGTTTCCCTGCATCACCGGAAAGTGTAACAGACTGAACGACCTTCCTGGTCTTGGCGAAGCTGTCAGTCCCATCATTCTCAATTAATTACATTCGATTACCCACACTGTCCGATGTCAGCCAGATATGACATCAGTATGATGCTTGCATAAGGTTGTGGAAGTGTACATTTGCATTCTGCCAATGTTACGCGTCTGTGTGTTGGGTGAGCCCTTTATCTGCATTAGGTGTGTGCTGGTAAGAGGAGGGAGGGGAGAACACAAGGTTTTCCTCTGGAAAGCCAGCCTGACTCTTCAGTGCATGCCACCGTTCCCATAGCAACTGCAGCAGCAGACAGTGTGTGTGTGTGTGTATATGTGTGTGTGGAAGCAGGAAGTAGTGCCCAGATATCAAGGGCTAGAGAAGGGAGATGGGAGGTCTGCCTGACACACGAGCATCAGGGCTGTAAGGAAACGTAGGGCTCGTGCAACATGGCGGGCCAACTTTTTCACATCTTACAGGCACGTTTGCACTCTCAGCAACCTGTGCACTGAGAACATGATGGTAAGCAGAAGATGGCACGGCGAACGGACCGTTTCAAAGGGGCTTCCACATCTGGTTTCATGACATCTGGTTGCATTCATACTTGCTTTCTTGGCAGGTTGTGGTGACTAAAGTTCGCTAAATGTTCCACGGCTCATTTTAAAGTAATGGATTAATGCATTTTAAGGAATTGCAACTTTTTTTTTTTTTCCTGTCTTGGATTGTGTTTGCTGACAAAACTTTGGCTTGCATCAGAAGTTTGGCCATGGTCTTGATTTCCCAGTGTTTCCGCAGGTGATCTTCGTGCAAGTCAACCCTGGAGAGACCTTCACTATCAGAGCAGAGGATGGATCCCTGCAATGCATTCAAGGTATGCTGGGCTTCCTGTTTCATGCAGTTTAACTTGCAACAGGTTCCTCCGTCCTGCCGTCTCAGGAGGTCGTTTTCTAGAATTGGGTTGGTGCTGTTGTTCACTCTTTATCTGGTTTCGTGGTGTTTTCTAGTTAATTGGAACCATGACTGGTGTGATATTGGATTTGGAGCTGGTGTAAACTGATGAGAGGCTGGACGCAGGGCCACGACTGGCATGCCTCTGAGGAAATAAAAGGCCGATTGTACAATGGCAGATTACAATGCCTCTTTGTCTCATTAACAGTCCCCTTTAACATTTAGTGTCTCTGTAGCTAATTAACGATGGACAAGATGGATTGTTTTGCATTGGCTGCGGTTGAGTTCTCTGAACAGCTGCGCAGATAAGGACAGCTCTCAGAGGAGAACTTTAGTTTGAGAAGTTGCACAACGTTCTAGTGTGTTGCCTTCTAAAAATACAATTTTTAATAACAATTTTGTTTATACAAAGAGAGCTTAATGAATGATTCATTAGCTGGTCACAGTATTTCAGTTAGCCAGTGTTATCTAGTGCAGTGTTTTCCAAACTTTTTTTGCCCTTGTTATTAATATATAACTACTGATTAAAAGTTTATTGTTCAGGAAGATAAAAAAAAAGTAATTAATACTTTTATCCAGCAAGAATGCATTAAATTGATCAAAATTGACAGTAAATTGACAGATTTGTACTTTTATAATGTTATATTTCAAATAAACGCTGTTCTTTTTAAATTTCGTATTCATCAAAAAAATTCTGAAAAGCAACAACTGTTCAACATAAAAAAAAATTTCTAACCAGCAAGTCAGCATATTAGTATGATTTCTGAAGGATCATGGGACTGAAGACTGGAGTAATAGCGATAGAAAACTGTATTCAAATAGAAATATGTATTTTGAATTACAATAAATGAAACAGAATTTGTATGTATAAATAGATGTAATATATATAATTTCCAAGTATTACTGTTGCTGCTCACATCTGAATATTTGGGTTGAACTGTTCTGGAAAGTGTTTTAAATACAACTTAACTACTGATTTCTAGCAGTGTGGCTATTTTGGAAAGCCGAACAAAGTAGTTACGCTTTCACAAAGAAACACACCGCGTCTCCACAGCATGGTGATAGCAGCAGTAACAATACTACAGCAAGAATCAAAGTTACGCTTCCTTTCTTTGCATAAACATTTGGCCGTGTTATGCAAATCTTACCACACAGTGACGTAGACATGTGGGGCCACGTTTAAATGAGGCATTTTAGGAGTGCGTGGACAAGTTTGAACTTTTAATAAAGAATATCTCTTTGGGTTGAAGACTTTAGTCTTTGCGACTTTAGGGATCTTATCTATGCACTTATCATTGTAACACTCCAAAAGAAAGGAAGACATGTAATTGCATCATAGGACTCCTTAAAGGTGACATAACAGAGATTCCCTGCTCAAAAGTGATCTTCAGGTTGTGAAGGCATAGACGGGTGGAGAGCAGGCTGGATGGTCTGGTGAAGGGCATGCTGTTGTGATAGAGTCAGAAACAAAGCTCTGTAGGGTTTTGGCAGCAACATGTGTTGACACAAGAATAGAACAACAGACCATAGCACTGGCCCTGCTCGTTGCCACAAGTGTGCCTTTGTGGTGTTCGTCAGCTTTAAAGTCCTCACCTGATTCCCAATGGCACTTTTTTTCTGGCTTCAGTGCATTAACTTTCATCCATTGTAATCTCAGCCGGATTGAGTCATGCCAAGTGTGCTTGTAGCTTCGTTTTTGTCGAACCAGTTACTCCTAAAGGAAAAATCATCAATGCTGTAATTAATGGCTGTACTTGGCTTTAACCTCTCTCTGTGTAAGGTTAGAATCAACAAGCCAGTACTTATGTCAAGCCTTTCAGGTTGTTCCATTGTGTTTGACAGAAGCACACAAGCACATCCGATGCTTAGTGAAAAGGATCAATTTATGGCATCACAGCATTGAAAAAAAGCGAGGAAAAGCAACCCCGGCGAAACAACGAGAACAAGGTGTGGCACATGGGGGAGAGGGGCATTTCAAACGCACGTGTTTTACAGAAAAAGGTCACTGGGTTTAATTAGAAGTGTTGACTGAAGCACAGGCTCTGAAGTAGCTGCCTTTTACAGAGAGGCTTCTTTGTCATTATGCAAACCTCAGAGCAGAAGCCTGGATTTAGGATTTTATATAAAGTAACCGCTGTTTAGCCCGTGGACCGCTGGCAACACAGAACGCACAGAGACATTTCTTTTGGAGTCGATTTGGACATTTTGTTGGCATTTGGAGTCAAAAGGTTTAATTTAAAGGGATAGTTCACCCAAAAAGATAATTCTGTCATAATTTACTGAACTCATGTCGCTCCAAACCTGTATGGATTTCTTCCGCAAGGCATAAAAGAAGATTTTGAGATTGTTTTTTATTAATATCGTTTAAGAAACCACGAAACAACATTGCTTACTTTCACTGTACAGACAAAAGCACTTTTGTGTTCTAGTGAATGATATTATGGTGAATAAATGATGATGGAATATTATTTTGGTGAACTGTACTTTCAATTATAAAAGCTTGTTTCTCGGCCACTTGTTTTTTGACTCCAGGCTTCTGGAATTCTTGAAGTAGGCTAGCGGAAAAGTGGACAGAAGAGGCTGTTGAGTAAGAACATTATAATTAAGGATTCTCTGCTCTTATTGGTCGCTTTCTGTCCTCCCTCATCATCATCATCATCTTTCATCGCAAGAATAGCACTTTTTCCTGTCTACCCACGTGGAGATCCCACTCACCTCTATTTTTGACACACTTAGCTGAATGTTGTGCAGTTATTTTTAGCATCTTAAGCCTCAACTTCTTGACCCAACTCAAATCTTAACCCTTTGCCTGCCAGGATCCATTGTCCAGCATTGCAACAGCTAGTGTCTTTAAGATTTTTGGCTGAGTGGCAGGTCATTACAGTGCTCAGAGCCCTATGTTTACTGAAGTTCCAGCCCGCTCCTATCGCTGCTAATTAGAGTGGAAGAGTTGAACTGTAATCTCTGTCATGTTTAAGCAGTGTGACCTTTTTCTTTTTCCAGGGGACTGCTTAACGACCCTCTGCCACAGTCCGTTCTCGGCAGTAAGGCCACTCTGTGCTGCTTTCCCCACACTTTTGCAAATGAAGGGAGGTCCTGCTGTTTGAGTTCAGCCTGTCCTGGGTTGCTCATTGTCTGTTTTGTGTTTCTGTATGTGTGTCCCGTTCTTTTTGTTGTTTTGTTTTGAGGTCAGGGCAATGTGTGAAGGCATTATCTCCAGCATTTCCCCACCAAGGAAGAGCACAGTTGTGATTTGACTTGCCTAGCTGAGAGATGTGGTCTTTATGAAGGGCAGGTAAAGGTTTACCTAAGGTCCTGACATGATCAGCAGCCACTTTCATTTCTAATGCTTTTGGACAGACATGAACCATTTCATTTGTTTTCCTTCTCTCTTCAGTATCTGCTGATAAGGCACCAACTGTTTTTGGTATTTAAGAGCAGTTTCTTCTGGTAATTTATGAAATTAACATTTGCAACACATTTGTACTTCTTTCATTTGACTTATTGTCTAGTTGAACAGGATATTCAGTAAGAAAGAAATGTAGGTTGGTGCTTGATTTCTTTCCAATTGGACCGGATTGGCTGGCAAAAAGTAAGGGTTACATACCAGGATGAAGGTTAGTTACTTAAACAATGCCTACAGTAGATAACTTTTGTTTTTTGCTATTGGTTAACATTTTCTAGCCTGTGTGGCCTTAGGTGACGTCCTCAGAAAAAGTTGAATAAGCCTGTAAGTCCTCTTAAATCTCGCTTGATGAAATGACATGAAAAGCCCCAGTATCTGTGTCTGTACTGTGAGTATGTTTGTGTAATTAAGTGTGTTTTATTGTTTCTGCTCTGAGGAGCTATGGAGAACGGCTTCTCGGGTGTAATTGCAGCTTTTGCTGAGAGCACGTTATTCTCATCTGAACGCCGTGATTTCGTAATGACGCACGGCAAAAACGATGAACTCTGCAAGCTCTGAATCTGATTTTCTGCACAACACACACCAAAAAGATTTCATTTAAGCCTTGGAAAGCGTATTGAAATTAACCATGCTGAATGTATTTGGTAAGGAGCCCATGGGAGTCAATATTGGCCAGAAAAAGAAAAACAAAAATGAGCAAGGAAGACATGTTGTATTCTCTGACCGAAAGAGGACAAAAGTGTTCTTGTCCTTGCCATCGTACTGTATCTACATTGACTGAAGGTCATTAGCTATCTTTAGAAAAGCCCCATGAATTGCTATTGTGGCATGAAGTGAGTGACTTTCTCAGCTTACCATACTCCCACAAAGCACAGACAGAGGGGCAGATATTACAAGCCACAGGCTCTACAGACTAGGAATGGACTCAAGTACTGAGGTAATAGCAATGTGCTTGGTTGATTTACAGTGTCTGTCAAGTACTTGAGGAGTAGAAATGAGCAAAATACACATCCCTGCTACATTTCGGCCTCGGCACATCTAAAAGATTTACATCCCACCTGAGCAATCGCTTCTCCCACTTACTCCACTAACTGCAGTCATTTCATAACTGATTAATCATTCTTTTGCATCAGGAGTCCATGTGCTTATTATTGCGTTGTGCTGAAACAAATCGGAGGGTGGCAGGCAGATACAATACTGAATCTGAACTGTAACCCTGAAGGCAGTGGTTTTTACGGTGGTGAAAGTGTGTTACAGTCCCTCCTTTAGGGTTTATTTATCTATGTGCATGAAGCAGCTGGTCTTCTATTTATGTTTGGGAGCCTCGTTGCCTGAGAGACATGTCTAGCTTTAGATAATAGGTCAACTGGAGAAGACACTCAGGTGATGTGCAGTAGTATGTGTTAATGAAGTAGAACTTTCCGAAGGAACCCAGAAGATGAGTCCAGTATTGGCCTCAAAAGGAATTTTCCAGGTTTAATGCAAGATCTGTTGACGGGATTTGTGGCTTTATATTTATATGCAATATTTTCTTTTAAATGTATTTTAATATTTATAATATGTGAATATTTAAAATATTAAATGTATTGATATTTAAAAAATAATCCAATAATAATAGCACATCTAGAAAGAGTGACAAGTTGAACTCATGAAAGTGAAAGACCACTCCATTTAAAAGACCACCTCAATTTGAAGAACGTGATCTCAGATCTGATTTCTTAAATCTGTTAAAGATCCAGAATAAACACTGACAGACTTCTGACACTTGTATTTGATATCTCCAGTTTCCAACAACAACAACAACAACAAAAAGTCTGTGGGATTGTGTTGGGGCTTATGGAGAAGAGCAGATTCTCTGAGAAAGACAAAGAGTAGGTGAATTGAGACAATTCCTCCTGTCTACAGGCCAAAGCTCAAAGGATAAGAACAGTTTGGGGTGAGAGGGTTCATTAGGACAAGGCCCAGTGACTGTGGCCGGAGAGGCACGGCTGAGACGGTTTGCCCTGCTTGTTCCAGATGTGCCTTACAGGCTTTGGCAGAAGATTAAAGCTCTGCCGCCCATTCCTCAGCCACACCCTCTCAGAGCTGAGCGAGAAGAAGGGAAAGAGTGAACACATCAGCTCTGCATACCAGACGCTCTTTAGATCTTTGCAGTTTCAGCACAGTGTTACTTAAAAATGTTCCTTGCAGACCATTCCAGTATCATAACCAAATATTAGAGCACAGGAGTCCAAAACCAAACCCTACATGGTAGTTAGATTTCATCAGGAAAGTATGTGCGCTCCAGTGAGGTTTCAGCTGTGTGACTTGGTGTGGCACCAGGGTAGTTTGGTGTGATTGTGGATCAGAATGCAAAGAGGACGGATCTGGAAGTGAGTGTGTAAAGATCTTGGGTATAATCAATCAGTTGTTGGGTATAATTTTATATACTTTATATATAATGTCAAATCATCAGAAGTTCATATAATCAAGGAACTGTGAAAAAAATGTGTCATGTTTCCTACAAAAATACTAATCGGAACAACTGTTTTGAACATTGATAATGAGAAGAAAAATATCTTAAAGGATCATGTGACACTGAAGATTGGAGTGATAGCTACTGAGTTAGCTTTGCCATCACTGGAACAATTTAAAATGTAATAAAAATGGGAAACACTTATTTTAAATTGTAATAATATTCCACATTATTACTCTTTTTGATCAAATCAATTACAGAGTGCAAATGCAGATGCCGACCCCACAATTAATTCAATGCAAATATTCAGATCAGCATTACATGAAATATTAGAGTAAGTAACTAAGTTAAAGTTATATTGTATTTTATATCTGATTAACTGCTTTTACTGTTTTCTCATCAACAGTATGCTTTTAGTTGAAATTGTTGAATTTTGCTCTGTATTTCTCATTTGTCAGTGGATGCTTGTGTTTTTTTCTTCAACTTGCGGCCACTTGATCACTTGTGCAAACTCTTGTATTTTTTTTATATGACTTACCACCCTCATTGAATTTGATGTTTAGTTAGCGCTCTCTAACACAGTGAAGTGTCGTCCAGGTTTCCAAGGAAGGCTTAGTCAGGATTAGTCCGATTTGGAACATGTTTTCGGACCTCAGATGACTGGAGGAGAGGCATCTTTTTCACTCCTTTTCTCCTCATCTCCAGATCTTCACATCTGCCTGAAAGGTTTTAGGAGGCCAGATGTGGCTCTTCCAAGAATAATTGCTAAAGTTCCTTAGAAATCAGGTTTTTTTCTTTTTGTGGAACTGGGGTTGGCCGTTCTGAAATCTCAGACTGAACTGAACTCCTCGAGTCTGTCAGCAATTCTGTCCAGCAGCTACATGCCCCACCTTTCATCAACTCTCTCTCTTCTCCTCGGCTTCCCCTTGGCCAGACACTTGTGTCCTGTCTTTTGTTTTTAATCTCTCCTTGCGCCTTTCTGCATTCTCGCCATCTCACTGGGAGTCTAGTCCTCCTTCTACAGTAATATTCCTTTGCTCACTCATCTCTCTCTCTCTCTCTCTCTCTGTAGGCAGTCTGCTCCAGACAGCTTGAGTGCGACCTGGCAGCAGTTTTGTTTGCTGCTGACGTGGCTCTGCTATATCAGGGCTGCTGAAATCCCTCTCTCTCTCTCTCTCTCTGTCTACCTTCCTCCATCTCCTTTACCTCCTGCTTCAGTAGCTAGCAGTCTCTCACAAAAAAGTCCCACAGGCCTTTAATACTGACCAGTCGGGTTGTTTTCATTTGGATCTGGGTCATTCCTCCGTGATGGCGTATGGAACCGAGTTGAATATGGTTGGTGTGGTGTGTTGCTGTGCCATGTCTGCCCTGCTGTGCTCCAGCTGAGGAGTCTGTGGTCTGTGCCGGAGCCAACCATGAACACCGCTCTCGAAAACATTCCGCTGATGCAAACTCTTCTGTGTGGAGACAGAATGTAGCCGTTTAAAAGCATAGTTCACACCAAAATGAGAATTCTACTGTAATCCAGTCATGTTGATATTTTGTTTCCTTAGAAATTGAATTATTTAGAAGAAACTCAATATTGCATGACTCTTTTAGGGGTGCATAGTGTGTTGGCGGGATAGCAATTATTGGCCAATATTGCAGTTCTTCTTAAATGTAACTGTTTCAGTGAATATTAGATATATATTCGTAATCACTCAATCTTTAAAAACACTGTGAAATGTAATCTTAACCAAATCTTCCTTTTCATACTGTTTGTGCATTTATGCTGTAAAGCCTAAATTCACTTGAAGAATTTGAATCAACTGGTCTTACTTTTATACATGCATACATACATTTTTAATAACACTTAACAATTTATTTATTATAAATGTTTAACTTTAATATTGGCCATTTAGCAGCTATTAGCCTCAACATGAAAATTATTATTATCAGATTTGTACATAAAATGTGCATTCATTGTAATATCTAAACCAATTGTTTCTAGTTTATTTTTTATCGTTTATTGTTTTTAAATTTATTGTTAATATTGTCTCTTTATCAGTTATCAGCCACAACATGAAAATAATTATTAACGGCATATACCATCATTTTAATACTGTTTGGCTTACAGGAGAAGTGTACAGAGACCGTTCTGGGAAAAAAAAAATAATAATAAAAAACATATGTTTCAGCAATTCCGAGAGGTGATGTTTGTGGTGCAGAAAAGTTTTGGCTCAAAAGTTATTCTGAACCTCAGAGTGCCCAACATTGCTCTGCTGGTGCATTCACATTCACAATATGTTGTGCTGAACAAGATTTAAGCAAAATCCCTCCTTGTGGAAATGGTAAAAGAGGACGAAAGCTCAGCGGGAGCTTTTCCTCTAGGTCTTGTAGGACTTCCTCTTGTAGGTCTTCAGCTAAAGGTACTTTTGTATATTTTGTTAGTGGGCCATTGTTATCTCCGTGTATCTTCCTTATGTGGGGGCAATTCATAATAGTACAAGAACAACAGACCAGCGGAAAGATGTTTACACACTTCACACTGTCCCAGTCTATCTGTGATCATCTGAACCTTTCTGTTTTCCATTGAAATGTCTTTTATGCATGTTATTTTAACACATACCTTATGCTAGTGTCAAAATGCAGTTGCATTTAATGAGTCCAAAAACACATAAAACAAAAAACACAAAAAAGAGGATGCCCGAGGTGTAACGCACACTGCGCACATATACAACCTCCCCTCTGAGTTCTACTGAAAGCCACAGGCTCCAGCTTAACGGTTCCTCTCATGTTAATGGAAACCATTAACTTGGTTGCTGGAGTCAGTAATATCCTCATAACCACTCTGTCTCTCTCTCTCTCTCTCTCTCTCTCTCTCTCTCTCTCTGTGTGTGTGTGTGTGTTTGTACATGTCTTACATAAAGGAATGGCAGTTTTTAGTCTCACAAAGATAAGTATACTGAAATATTAAATGAGTAGCGGTAGTCATCAGATATCTGCTGTTTTTTTTGTTGTTTTTTTTTTTGCTGTGTAAAATAGGTTTTAAACCTTTGTGAGCTGCAGCCTGCTGTCAGCTGTACTTTTTAGCATAGCATGCTAACTGAATGCATAAAGAAATTGACTGACTGTTTTGAGACGTTCTACATGTGCTCATAATGGGATGTAAATGACAGCTCTCGCAATTGACTCAAGTTTTCAGCTGATTCCAGAGTCTGACATTAGCATGTTGCTAAAATAATATTTTGATAAGATGAAGACATACTTGGCACATACACAAATACTGAAAGAGTACATTTTCAACAAGATGGAACTATTTTTAATACATTTTGGTTCAATAATAATGTAATATGGTCACTATTCTCCTCTTGGCAGCAAGCTGTGCTTTGCGTTTGTTTCTTTTACCTGGTTCTTCTGGCTGAAGATGTCAGATTAGGTAGAAGAATGTGAGGTCTGGGTCTGATAGCACCGTGAGGGACTGTGAATTTCAGCTATGGGAAGCATGAGCTTATCCTCACTCTTTTCATTCACGCATTCTTTCCCTTGTCCTTTTAGAGAAAGTTCAGCTAGACTTTGAGCCTAATGAGACCAGACTGAGGATAGATATGCTGCACAAACGTTTGGTCTTGAGCCTTCAGTGTTATGAACTGCAGTTTGCCAGCATGATGATCTGTTATATATTTGCTTGATGATATGTTGAGGATATGTTTATTTATGTTTGTGCATGATTATTTTAATTTATTTGTATTATTATTACTAGTATAAATACAATTAGGTTTAATATTATTTATTGTTAATTAATATTAATATTAATTATTATTGTTATTTATATTAGTAATAAATATTATTTATTATTATTATTATTATTAATTATTGATTTATTTTTGTCCACCACAGTAAACCACTAGTTGGTTGTTCTGCACATTCTTATTTTGAGACTAATTTAGCATCCCCAATCACAAGCTTGTCAATCAAGCATATTTTATACATCATCAAGATGAAAGAGGAAAGTCAGTGTTTACTGAATGTCCTTGAGGAGAAACATCTGTTGGGTTTGAACCGCATACAGAGCAGTGCAAGAATCTGCTCTTTCAATTTATCACTCTCTCCTTTCTTTTCTTCACACACACACACACACACCACACACACACACACACACACACACACACACACACACACACACACACACACACACACACACACACACTCACTCTCTCTCTCTCTCTCTCTCTCTCTCTCTCTCTCTCTTATGTACAGTATATACTCCACCCTTTTCTTCTGTTTTCTCAAAGAAGCTTGAATACATTTTTTAGGTGCTCGAGAATGGCTGGATGGAGCTCCTGACCTGATTCTTGCTGTTTGCTCACAAATGTCTGGGATCGTAGTGCTGTGGTGGGGATTTGATGATGTATGAGACTGAATGAGATGAATGTGCTCTAGGGAACAGATCTGGATGCATGACTCTCTGAGATTTGAATGATAAGGAGCTTGTGTGAGTTTCCACAACAGCCCTTCGTCAGACGTGCATCCCTGGGGCTGAACCGCCTTACATGTGGTGAGAATAGGGTGAAGGAGGGATGATAAAAGAAACAATAGCTTCAGAGCACATGGTGTGCATTTACTCCAGCAAGAAAGCAGCATTCTGATGCAAGGGGTTCAGTTTTCTTAAACACTGCAATCTCTCAGCTGAGTTGAAGATATCTGTCCATAACAATGTTACAATAGACGGTATCTGCAGTTTAAGATTCTATAGTGATATTTCTATAAAAGTTCCTGTGGTGAGGTGTGGTGTATTAGATGTTCTGCTGTTGGCAGCTCCAATGGCAGTCAGCTTGTGAGAATATAAGTGCTTTATTAGGGAATAAATTAAAGAAGTAATTGCAGCAAATGCTGTTCTTTTGAACTTTGTTCATCAAAAATCCATTTTTTGCCTTCACAGGAATAATAACATATTAAATATATATTAAAATAGAAAATATTTATTATAAATATATAACATTTGGTGTTTTGCTTCATTTTTTTTGTGAGGATTGAATCGAGAATTGAATGCAAGCTGTATTCAAATCCACAACTATCACAATAGCAACACTGATCAACTAATCGTTAGGCCATATGTCTGAAAATTTGAGGTACAATGCACTGAAAGCAGAAATCCACTGGTCTGCGGCCATTCTGGCCTTACTTCAGCATTAGACACAGAGTTTTCTGGCTGCAACGGCACATGAGCTTGTTTTCAATATTGGCTACATTTTTAAGGCCAGTCCTCAAGGCCAAAATTGACAAGAACCTTCCTGGACAATGTAGTTCTGTGTTGTTTACAGGATATTGGAGGAGGAACAGTATCCAGGGGAACTAATGAGGAGAAGTGTGAGAGCGGACTATTTTCAGAGAGCTTATCTGAAGGGCAGAGCAGGATAGAGTTTATTCTCAACCCCTGCATTCCTCTCACATGATTTCAGGCCACATCCCCTTCCTCTTAACACCTGGCCTTACTGAACACACTTACAGGAGACACCGAGAGGATGCAGCTTGTGCGTGTGTGATATTTACACGTCATCGCTGGCTCCAGGTGTGGAACTGGGGCGATGAATGTGTAAAGAGTGAGATGGCTACGGTAAACACAGCTGTTGAAACACAGCGCTAACTGCCCTTCCCGAAGTCCAATTCTCGCCATTCTGATGTGGACCTTTATAAGATAATCTTACAGTGCTTCCCTTGACCCATTTGCACACACACTAGGATTGGGAATCGATGATTCCAGTTCCTTGGCGATTCCTTTGACGCTTCTTTTATTGGTTATTTGGGAGAGAATAGACAATGATTTGAAAGTAATTCCGATAGCATTTATGGATCTTTAGCACAAGTGGTGTCGTTAATCAAGATTACAGCTTGAGGTGACACTCAGTCCCACCTGGGCTTCATCTGCAACCAGCAATATATCAAATGTACGTGATCACAATACATCCTTTAGCTTGATGCTAATTTTGCAGGCATTACACTTTCTCTTTTCGTTCATTGCAGTAGCAATTTCACAAGATTGACTGTATCTGTAAAGTTCGATATCAAATATTTCTCTATTTTTCATAATGTTGTGGTGATTTCACATGTAACTTAGCTTTTGTTGTTATTTGTTAGCTCGGGTTTGATTAGCTGGTTAAACGGCTACATTCCTAGAACAAATACTTTTGGCTAGCATGTCTATTAATGCCGTTCAACACTAGTGGAAAAGAATGTTGAAGACGTTGAAGGTGCTTAAGAATTTTACAGCCTTTCGGGGTCTAAATTGCCTTAAATAGCATTAGGAATAGAAGGTCATTGAGTTTGCCACACTGTAGTGTGTGGTGTTAATGGAGAGCAGAACAGCTTGCAGACTGCCAGTGGAGTAGTACAGTGCTGGCCAGTGGAGCTGGCTGCATGCTCTAGTCATCTGTAGACCATCTGACCCACACAAACTCACACCTGTGGGGCAGGTAATGTTTACAGATGTGCAAATGAGGGTGAGGTCATGTTCTCGTGAGTCGCTTTTCTTTGAAGCACATCAGAGATGCCAAACACACACTCTTATGCGTGCTGTATCCTCCTCCCTCTCATCACCCCAGTCCTCCTCCTCCTCCTCCTCGGAGCTATGAGCTTATAAAAACATTACACTTGCTAAAATTACTCCCAAAGGAGGCTTTGAAAGATATTTTTAAACAAGTGCTCCCTCTTCAACTTTGACGTGTGTTCTGCTCTGAACTTGACTTGTAAAAACACACTTTGGCTTTTAAAGTGGAGCTGCGGTGATCTGATCAGATGATGACCCAGTACAGGTGGTGAGTCACCATGGCGTGCTCCAGTACAGGCTCAACAGTTTGGATTTATTTTGGCCTGCCAACATATTACTCATGGCTCCATCACAAAACAGTGTTATTTATTTATTTATCATACATGAATTTAACGAAAAACTCTTTGTAATCCTTTTCATTTGTAATATTAGCTAATAATAACAACACTAGCTATGTTTCCACCGAAAAAATGTGAATTTAACTTATGCACAAAACTTAAATATTGCATAAAACATTTGCGAATAAAGGACCGTTTCTATCCAAAAAGTCAAAGAGAAGAAAAAACGTCACTTCCTGATAAACTGGCACTAAATATGTCTAAGAAAACTAGGAGAAGCCACTAAATATAATAATTTTTATATGTAATACATTACTTGCGCTTTAAAGAATAAATGTGGTCATTGCTTTTAGAGGTGGATGCCTGCTGTTTGGGAACACAGTCATGTACTGTACAGAAATACTTTGATGACAGACTTTTCTCAGGCATTTCAGAACGAGATCGGTCCTCTGGTCAGTCAAGTTTTGCCGTGTCATAGTGCAAGTAACGTGACTTTTTCAATGCGCATTGTGGAATTTATTCGGTAAATGTGTTTCCATCATAGTTTATGCACATTTTTTCTTATCGGATAAAAAGTTTATCCTACTCAGTTGTGCGCGTAAGTTTTTTAGTGGCATTTTTAGAATTAATGCTTATCTTTGCGTTTTCATCCAGTGTCTTTTTTTATGCGGTAATCCAAAATGCACATAAAAATAGGTGGATGAAAAACATAGCTACTGTCACATTAAATATCATTTTATTTTTAAGGAATGTTTTTATTCCACAGGAAATTATTATAATTTACAATATTAAAAATGCATATTTATTTAAGTTTTGCTAAAATTCACTTTTCACAGTGTTATTCAATAATTAGTGTTCTCAAAGCAAAGGTAATCTAAATGTAAAAATGAAGTAAAAAATTTTATATGTGGAAAAATATTTATATTTTCAATTAAATGTTACGTTTTTCCAAGTTTTTTTTATTTATTTTTTTACTAAAAATACTAAAACTAGGTTTTGAATTTGGAAAAAATAGTCATTCTGGCTCACAAACAAGTTTATTTTAAAACTAACTCACAAACTAGATTATTTAAATCAAATAAAAAAAAAAAAAACGTTTAGCAAGGTACAGTAAATGCTCTTAATATTAGGTTTTCACAGGTTTACAACAGCTTACTACAGGACTTCCCAATGTTTAAACAGACTGCTTTTTCCTTTTCCACCTCCCTTTGATTGTAGGAGAGATGAAAGGCTGCATTGAGGAAGGAAGGAAGGAAGGAAAGAGGTAGGGAAAGAGGGAAAAACATTTATTTGAAACTCAACTTATCAAAAAATAGACAATGGTGATGGTTGACACAAACAGTTGAAGAACAGTTCATTGGCTCAAAACAGACACACACACACACACACATATTGAGGAGAGTTTAAATTGTCTCTACTGTAGTGTTAATTTTGTCACCTATTTTTAATTTAGTCTTAGTCTTGTGCCAAATGTCCTTGTTAGTTTTGTCATATTTAGTCATTCACATTTGTTTTTTTGTTAGTCAAGTTTTAGTCAACTAAAAGTCTTTTAATTTTAGTCTAGTTTTAGTCAGAAAATGTTAGTACTTTTTTTAAATAACACATTATTACTGAGATTATTACAGATAAACATTTCAGTAAAAAAAAAAAAAAAGTGTTTCACATATCTCAGACATTGGCTAAATGGCATAATTACCTGAGAAAATAAACTTGTTGAATGATTTTGTTGAATGTTAAACGTGTCTGGTTTTCAATTTCTGATTTAGAAAACACATCCACAAATGATTAACCTGATCAAATGTTTACTTTAATTGATACTGCTTTTAATCATAATGCAAAGACCAGTCACCTGGATATAAGCTGTCATGTACAATACATTTTTTTTTTTTTTGAGCAGCGTGTGGATGAATTCTTTCTACGCACTTATTATTTTATTTCTTGATAACAGACTGCAGCTAACTATAACACACAAATATCGAGCCTCTTCCTTCGACCTAGAATGTCGTCATCGCTTGTCACTCGTGTTCGCTTTGAGTGTTGTGTATTCAGCAGTTTCGCGTAAAAAAAAGGTAGTTGACCGACATATTTCGTCTCGTCTGACGAAATGAATACTACTCTACTGGTGGGCACGATGTGGCAGCCGTCCTCCCTGTCTCATAGTGTGTTGGTAAAACAGAGACATTTTATGCTGGAAACCTTCCTCAGGTTGGCCTATATTGAAGTGGATCGCTTTCTGTCTGCCATGTTTAGGTCTGTTAGACTCAGGAATTTGTTGTCTGCCTGAGAGATGTGGTGTGAAGCTGTTTTCTTTGTTTCCTTTGACCCATGAAGAGTTGTGTGTAAGACTTTGTGGTATCGTGAGCTAACTTTATTAACTGTTATCTGCTCACCCTGTCCTGATCTTGTTTTTCTGGTATGTTAAATATTTTGCCGCAGTGAATGAGGGTTTGAAGGTGCTGCCAATATTTTACAGGAAGTCAGCTCACAGATAAAGGTTGAAAGCGAGGTTTTGTGTATTGCAATGAGGTGCGAGATGCTAATCGTCGGAGGCTGTGTTTACACACACTGTCTGTTCTTCTTCCTTAATTCTTGTGTGTGTTTTGTCTCTCCCTTTCTTTCTCTTTCTATGTCAATTGAACAAATGTGTTTGGTTTTGTTTTGCTTTTGTGTTTTTTTTTTGTTGTTTTTTTTCTAGTTGCAGTTGTTTTGTGTTCAGACAATGAATGAAATAGTGAAGTTGAGAACAGTGGTTGATTCCTGATGGTGTGGAGTTCAAATATAGATTTCCCTGTGACAGATGCATTACTGCCCCAACCAGTAACACCTTGATCTCTTTTACAGAGTTCTCTCTTCACCAGTGCTTTCTCTTTCCCTCTTTCATTTCTCTCAGAGTATCCGAATCAGCAAAGCATTCTTGACATGACTGTAAAGGATGGCTATATTAACAAAAAGCTTTCAGGTGCTTACAAAGTCCAGGTGTTGTGCATAAAGGAAATAAAGCACCATAAATAGAATAACACGGCATGTTGACAAAGTATTTAAAATCACAGTGGGGACATGGAACTGTAATATTCTTACAAAGTGGCAAGGAAGAAGGAGAATGTCAGTAATAGCATTTTGAGAAGGGAATGTCAACCCCCATTATTTTTTGTTTGGAAAATTGTAGGAAAGTGAAAATTGGGCATCGAAACAGTTTAGTACTAATTAAAAACTGCCATTAGAAGAAAAAGACTATATTGTTCTAATCTGAAATAGAACTTCTTATATTAGTCTAGCTAGATGCAGGGTTGATTTGAAAACAAATAAATAAAGATCTGCATCCCTGCTGTGTGCACGTGTACACTTGCACAATTACTTCTAGCTCTAGGCCAACTCGCTCTCTTTCTTTTCTATAAGGAAAACCTTTTTTTGGACGAGACTATAAGCCAATAACAACAATGCATTTCCAATCATAACAACTCTCGGAAACATTTTAGCATGGTGATGAATATGACTTATCGTTTGGTTTTGGCGGAACAGATCTGTTGCACTGCTGCTGAATTGCTGCTGCTGTTGCGTTATTGCTGTAGTTGTAGATTATTTGCTGCTGCTTGCTGCAAACAAGTTACAGGAACTTGACTACTGCCTATGCAAATGGCGATACGGTGCCATGAGTATTTAAGACATGCTGCTGCACAAATAGCATATAAAATAAACCCTTAGCAGATCTATACAGGTGGAGCTAGGGAAAGGGTGGAGGGTTTCGGAGAGCTCTAAAAGTGAATACTAGCCAGCCATTTAAATGCAAAGCAGTAAGCTCATTGGCTGCATATCTGAAATCTGCTTATGTCAAAGTCGTTTAACTCTCTGAATATCATCAGTTAAAGATAACACCCCGTCAGCCAGCGCCATCTAGGAGTTTCATGAACTGAGCTATATATTTAAACAAAGAAAGAAGAAGAAGAATTATTAGAATATGTAAACTCTAAATGATGAAAGGCAAAGTCCTCAATACGTAGATGAAGGAGAATTATGAGAGAAAACTGAGAGAAACTCTTTCCATCTTTTTGTCACTTTGATGATAGAGGCGGTAGAGTTTGTTTCTTAAAGGGTTGCCAAATGGAAGGAGAGAGAAGAAGTATTACGTTTGTTTACACCTGGAATTATGATCCATCTCTGGTAATGTGATCACAAATGCTCACTCGAGACTGTTGTTACATCTGGTATTAATGTGTGTCTCAATGTGTCTTTTGGTGACATATTTTTTCAACTCTTCACATGTCAGTGTGTTACTGCATGTTGCACCCCATTTAACCTGTATTTAATGTTGACCATTTGTGGACTGGATTAATACCAGGTGTAAAAAGGTTCTCAGCTGGTCTCCAGCACACTCTTCACATCTGAGATCCTGAGCCTTGTTCATGTGCTGTTTTTGACAATGGGTGAGTTAATCCAGGTGTTTGTGGAGGCATCTATGAAACATTTGTGTGTGTGTGTGTGCGTGGTTCAGCCTAAGCAATAAACCCCAGAACGCAGACTGGCCTCACTTTCACTTTGAAACAGGAAGTCGTCTGCTGTCAGCCCTATTTTTCATTTCCATGGGCCTGTTTACACACTTCCAGCTGTGACACCTCTCTATGAGAAAGAAATGTGTGTGTGTGTGTGTGTGCGGGGCCGCTGGGAACAATGAGTCACCAGGATCAGGGTTAATAGAATGCAACAAAATGCCTTGCCATAATTAAAACCAATCATGCTACACTTAACTCTCCTTGTCTATCTTCCCAAAGGTGTGTGTTTGTGTTCATCTGTTCACATACATCAGAGAAATGTCATAGTCTGTCTGGGGCCAGTAAGGATTTTTTTTTTTTTAAGTAATTAATGCAAGGACGCGTTCAATTGATAAAAAAGCTAGAAACAGGATTCCTAATTCCAAAACATGCAGTTTTTTATGCTTTCTATTCACCAAAGAATCCTAAAAATAATTATCATGGCATCCACAAAAACATTAAGCAGCACAAGTGTTTTCTTATATTTTTGATCTGTGCTAGATTTAAATCCTGCAGGAAAGAAAAAATGTGATCTTGAATGTTTCTCATGAATAGCAATATGCTACTTTTTAAAACATAGTGGCTAGTCAGCCAAGTAATGACCAGCTTGGACCTGCTAGAATCCAGCTGCCATATTTCAAAAACACGGATGCCAATTTAAACAGGATTTTCTAGCAGGGTTGCCTATTTTTCTCTCAAGAAATTGTAGGAGGAGCATCTGAAGCAGTGATACTTCAATAAAACTGAGACCTCCATTTAGTCTCCAGATGTGTTGGGTTCCTTCATAGCCCAGATACTGAATACACACACCTCACACACTCATCTTGCTGATTTTCTTTTAGTTGCTGCTTGTTTTGTATGTCTTCCTCTTTCCACTCTCCACCTTCAACATGGAGAGCATGAAACAAAGGCAGGTCTGCCAGCCTAGGAGACGTGACGTTAGCCCTGGCTCTCTGGAACTCCTCTGGACTCAGAAATAGGTCAGGTTAGTAAAAATGGTCCCTAACAAAGGAGGGTCTGCTCTCCCTTCTCCATACTTTTTGTC
>NW_020523599.1:0-26290 GCF_003368295.1 Carassius auratus
GTGTGCACGATTTAGTACATTGAGGGAACGAATTAGTAAATTGTGCGCACAACTTATTTATTTTTTTCTTGCATGTCATGTGCGGGGCTTCGTACAAATCAACACATTTATATTGCATAAAAAAAAGTTCTTAAGTTCATAAATGTCCCCTCTAAGACAGCATACTCAAAACACAAGAGAGGTCATGCTGCTATCAATTGCGCCTGTCTATATCACAATTCAACTCTGCAGTCATGCTCTAAGAGCAAGAGCGGTGAAATTGATTTTTATTATTTATTGTAATGGGGAGATCCCCATTTTCACATGCGAAAAGCATAGTTACCATGCAGGCATTTTAGAGAGGAAATCCACATCCTGCATGCTGTATAAGCCAGTATATTGAGAGCAAGATACAAACCCTATAATAAAACTGACCAACATATTTAATGAGGAAAAAAATAGCTTTTCGTTTACATTTGATCATTTTTTTTTTAAATTCATTCAGATATATGCTAGTTAATAAAATTAGTTCTAGTGAGGGATTATTCTCATAAAAGTATGATATTTTCCCATGTGCTACATCACCATTGTGAAACAATGCACAGTTCTGGCACAAACCATTCTGGGTATAAGTTCAGTCATTTTCAACTGATCTTTTTTGAAGCTGGTGTCAGGTCTCAGAGGTAGAACAATCCTCGCATACCAGATTTGTTTCTCAAAAAACTCTGGTAAAGACCCTTTTACATCAGACTTGCATTTTACAATGACCTCAACCATACACTTTGCTCTTAGAAGCCCATCAGACTATAATAATTCACATGGCACAGTTTTTGGAAGAGGTCATATCCTGTTAGGTCTGTCTGTTTGCACACATGACATGAATATGCAATGTGGCTCTGATCATGACTATGCACACTGTCTTCATCATTAGCTTGCCTTTGATTTGACAGTGTAGCAGTGCATTAACATTTCCCTCACTGCTGGTAATCGAAGGTAAAAAGCTACATACTGGCCTTCTAAAGCTCTCAATATACTGTATGCAATACTAGCATAAAATGAAGAAGAGCTGGCACCACCTTCAACTTAGATCAAGACGTCTATCTGAAAAAAGTGTTTCCCCACATACCCCAGTCATATCCCAATTTTCCATAAAAAATCTACAGATGGTTGCTTAGTAGCAAAACTCACAGAACCTAGCAATCTCGTTCCTTTAATGACTCAAACTCTGCAGTATGGTTAGAGGATGCAATGATGGAGCAAATATAAAAACATTTAACCTTTTTTACCCATGTTAACTAGGGATGTACAAAATTAAGATGGTAATTATTTTTGTGTTATGGCCAGTAAAAACGTATGAATTAATACATGTTGTACTATTTTGTATAAATTAAAACAAAAACAACTTGTAGCATTTTTTTACAAAAACAAATGCTGGGTCTTTAAATTATTCGTTTTTTTTAAAGGTTAACTTAAAGTGAGCATTAGATGATGGAAATCTAAAAATAAAAAAGCGGGGAAATGATTATGCACAATTAAATATTCAATATAGCCTGATACAAATAAATAAATAAATACTAAAATTGGTTGATAACCAATATGGCACTGATATATATTGTGCAAAATCTGAAAATACAGCAAATTAATATGTACAACTACATTTATAGTATAGGGAATACATTTTAAAAGCACTAATATCGGTTAATAACCGATATGGTTCCAATATATTGTGCAAAATCTAAAAATACAAATAGAGGAAATGAGTATGCACATTAAATATCCAATATAGCCTGATACAAATAATAATAATAATAATAAAAAAAACACTAATATCGGTTCATAGCCGATATGTTACTGATATATTGTGCATCCCTAATGCTAACTAAGTGTCACACAGTAGCGATGGCACCACATATAATCCCATAGTTTAGCCCCCATCCCCTTACGTAGTTGACTTCATTTTCAGCTCACACTGCATGTTAGAGGCTTCAGTGTGACAGTAAATCCAGGCAAGGTTCAGACACAATATTCCAGTTCTCTGGAGGAAAGTAACATGCTTTATGCACAAGTAAAACACAGTCATCAGGACACGTTTAGTAGAATCAGTCCTTCTAGCAGGTCATTAATTGAGCATATGCTGTTAGTGAGCTGGTTTTATTCATCTTCTGATTTCCATCCTAAAACACACTGCAGTAACTGTGTGCACCAAAGACAGCATACATGGAGATACTGTGAAGCATCTTGACAAAATGGAAGATATCATATTATAATATACCTTCTCAATAGCCTGCAAATGCTCTATTTCTGCCTATTCATATTTTGCTTTTCTGTTATCAAACTTTCAGCTAAAGTATTTGAGAAGGAGATAAAGATGGAATGATGCATGGAATTGTATGTATATTTGGGGAAAGGACCTACGAGAAGGAAACTGTCTGAGTCATGCAGAATATTCAGGGAAAAGTGGGCAAGATGGGGGCGGAAACAGGACCGAGAGATGTGAAGCAATGAACAGGAGGTATATGAAATCAAGTGTGAATGATAAGCCAACGGTGCAAATAGCAGCAATGTTCCTCCAATGTCCCAGCCCTTTCTTCATTTCCCGTCCCTCCCATTCCAGACGGACTCCGTGCTCGTCCAGTCTCACACCGTTCTGGCCCCTTGGGCTGGCCAGTGTGCTTAGAGAAAAGAAAAATAGTGCAGTAAAAGGCCCAATTTAGCAGCACTTTGGAGAAACGAGCGCCTCTTTTGAATGACGACAAAGCAGTAAACATGAAAGACTACCATGCTGTTTCATAGTTTACCAGAAGTGGGCACCCAATAATCTAGCATCCAAAAACCTTGCTTTCCTCAAGTCGGAGGAGACTGTGCTAGAATGGACAGCAACATTCCACCTTTTTGTGCTCAAATCGTCATCTATATGGGGCCAAGCGTTGTTCATCTGCTTAAACACATTTTCTGTGTCGTAACAGAAAAGGTTCAAGATAAATACATTTGACCTTACCGTTACACCAACCTACATTTGAATACTATAAAGATTCAAAGAAAAGCAGATGTATCAGGTAAAATATAAAGATTTGTTTCACAGGTATTTATGAAGCTCTCTTTTGTGCTGGGGCGTATTATGGTTCAATAACAGCTGCTGAAAGAATAACCGGGAAAAAAAGAGTTACCCTCAGGCCTGTTTGTAAAGGTGATTTGAAGGAGCTGCTCCATTTTAACACAAACTCCCTCCTCCTCCTCCTCCCTCCTACTCCTGAGCACTTTAGAAAGAGACGCTTGATTCACAGTGCTGCACAAATCATAGCTTTCGAAACCATTAGTGCAACTTCTCTTTTGCGGATGGTGCCACATTCACACGTTATACCCTTTTGTTTTTATCAATAAATTAATCTACTGGAGTTTGTATTGTTCAGTCAGAGCTGGCGAATCCCACCCCTCCCCCCTCTTAGAGCAGCAGTGGCACCAGCTCAATGAACAATGATAGGTTTTCCACGGCTAGAGAACGAGGACTCACATGGCATCCCTATGGAGCAGCATAGAGGGGAAATAGAAAGTACAACAGTGAATTATAGTCACACACACGCACTCGAAACCTCTTCCCATACGTTCATACAGGCACACATATGCAATGCAAATTACTCACGCAAGAAAAAAACCAGAGTGTGGGCAGCATCGTGTCGTGCATTGCAGCCGATGAGACTGGGGTGCAGAGTGCTGGGTAGTGGTATGGTGTAACATCAAAACCTTCACCTCGTTTACCACTCCAAACTCTTCATTATTGCCTGTTCAGTCTCTTATAAAACCCACAAAAGTGAAATATTGCCAGAGACTGCTGCTTTTGTGAACAGCCTTTGGGAAGTGCACCATCTTTCTGTCACAGAGATGAGTTACTGACACCTCTCCTTGTCATATCTTTTCTTTGGCAAAGCATTTCTTTTGTTTGCCTTACACTCTTAAAAGCAAAGGTTCTTTACCGGCGATGATAGAACGTTTAACATTCATGGAAACTGCCCATTGCACAAAAGGTTGTTTATAGTGGTAAAAGGTCTTCAGATTACTAAAATATATTTCACACTAATAATAAAAAAAAATTGTTCTTATATGGCATCACTATGAAACCCTCCTTATGGGACCTTTATTTTTAAGAGTGTAGCTGGAAAGAGACAAGGCTAGGTGTCAATATATTTTCCAATTTGGTCAAATTTTGATTTTAGTTTTTGTTTTCTGTTTAAAAAGTCATTTGTTTGTGACTCGGACTACACTGAATGCACTGTCGATTACTGAAGTCCAAATCATGATACACACCTTTTGAATATTTTACATTCTCTTCAAACTCTGGTAAAATATGCCTTTCTTTGTCGTAGCTTAGAGTACATGATCTATCAAGAATTTTAAAGGAGAATGAAGATCGCAATTAATCTGAATATAACTTTTTACTCCGCTCTATTATATATTCATACTAAACTTCTAGTGCCCTTGTTCACACTGACAGCATTTTATAGGCTACTGTTCACCGCTAATTTTTGCTGTGTCATATTATTGCTGGGCTGCATAACTGGCCATAGCTTTTGAAAATCTCATCACAAACTAAATACATAGCCAGTAAAAATGTCAGTTCTCTTTCTGCTAAAAATGATCATTCAGCAGAGAGAAATGTTTGTCTAGTAATTGCAGCAGGTCATAAATGCATCATGCAATGAACAAGACAAACAATTATCAGTTTATGAATCTAATTGCTTGGGGTAACATTCACATCTTGCCTACAGTATCTCACAGGAGATGAATCAAGTGAAACTCCGCTGTATTCCTATTAGTGGTTGCCGCATTGCATCACCTCATTCGTGTCTGGATAGAATAAACATTTCTCAATGTGGTCGTATCACTGGACATTGGCAACTCTCACTGAAATCGAATAGCTTTTAGTTGGGTTTTTTTTATTGCAAGTTGCTGACAGTGCGAATGGAGCTTGAAGTTTCTGCAAAGAATTGAATGAATGAATTATGTTTAATTTGTGGTTAAATTGATTCTGATACAAGGCATGTGTTGGAGAGGTAAAGGTAAGGAGAAGCAGGTAACACAGGCAGGAATGGCAAAGACAGAGTACAGATAAAACAGTTAATGATCACTGTCTTTTTTATATAACCCATCCATCACAGTGCTGCTTTAGCCCAACAAGGCTCTTTATGTCCATTTCCTAATGTGCCTTAATATTTCAAAATCTACACTGCCTCATGGGATGAGATCATGATGATGCAGTTTTTGAAGTGGGTATCCCTGGGGCTCCTCAAGATTACCAAAACAAACCATTCCGCAAACAAACAATTAGGCAGTCATGAATTATTTAACAATTGCTAAGACTTCTTACAAAACATGGACTGGGATTTGTGGTGCAATCGCAGAGCTGATGGGAGAAAAGCTCTTCATACAAGCAGCGTGAGGCTGTTGGAGATGCTCCTGGAGGGAATGAGTGAGTGGGAGATGCAGAGAGGAGAGCGAGAGACAGAGACAGAAAAAGAGAGCAAGAGAGAACGAGTGGAGGGGAGGGGTATAGCTGTGTAGCTTGGGATCACAATCGCTGTGGTGCCATACCTTTCACAGACCCGAACGGTCCAGGCTGCGATGATCCAGGAGGAGATGCTGAAGACCAGCAGAACGGTGCCCGGGCAGATGGTCATAAGGGTCTTCATGACGAATCGAGTGTTAAAGTTGATCTTGTTGAGGGCACCTATGCTGCGTGAGGATGCGTCTGTGAAGAGTTTGCTGTGAAGGAGCATGACCCGGCCAATCAGGTAGAGGCGGAGGAACATGGGGATGGAAAGGATGATGTCTACGTCGGCGTCTGCCACGGAGGGCACGTAGGTGAAAGCCAGCCGGGCCGTCCATGTGAACACATACTGGCCCGGGATTGGGTGAATAGCACACACCAGCAGCTCCAGGACAATGAAGAAGATGCGCTCATATGTCATGGCTATCCTCCAGTCATCCGCCCCATTGTCGACCATGAACAGCTGTGGGGAGCAGGTGAAGAATAGGGTGTATTTAGCAGAGCGGTTAAGAGAAACTCAGACGTCCTCTGGAAAACATGTATTAGTGGAATGTAATGTCAAGTGATGCCTTAAAGGTGAAGTGTGAAATTTTTTTGATGGTAAAAACCTTCGGTAACACTTTAGTATGGGGTCCAATTCACACTAATAAGTAGTTGCTTATTAGCATGTCTATTATTAACATATTGGCCGTTTATTAGTGCTTATAAAGTACATATAATGCATGCCATCCATAATCCTACCCAATACCCTAAACTTAACTACTACCTTATAAACTATTAATAAGCAGCAAATAAGTCATAGTTAATGGTTAGTTAATAGTGAAAATTGGACCCTAAAATAAAGTGTGACCACTCCTTCTTGTATTCTAACTTAGTACATACAGAAAATTATTAAACCAGCCTGATTCCCTCAAAAAGTGTAAACACTCACTGTAAAAAAAAATTAGAACAAAAACAAATAAAGGCAACATTATGGATTAAGATTTTTCAGTTGTGTCTGACTACTTAATTTTGCCTATTTGAATTGTATTGGTCGCTAAATGCAAAAAAAATCTCAATTAGCCAGTAAACTCAAAAAGATGAAAAAATTAATAAATAAATAAAACGTTATTACTTGAAATTAAATAAAATATTAAAAACTTAAACATATTTGATTTCTACGGAGCCCCGGACATGGCATGCAAGAAAAAATAAATAAATTGTGCGCATGATTTAGCCTACAATTTTTTACTGCATGTCATGTGAGGGGCTCCGTAGATTTCAGGTATTTGCTAAGACAAAGTTTAATTTGATGTAGTACTAAAATAAATAAAATAATGCAATAAAACTAATTCAATATATAAATGAATATTGAATAAAAAAACAAGTTAGAAAATTGACAAAAACACACAACATTACTAAAACTTTAACCAAACTTAAAACGAAATCTTAAGATAAAGCCAAAAAATAAAAACAACTTATTAATATTAATAAAAGCTATAAAAGCAGATCAATGATAATAAAATAACATTGGTCAAAGCAACAATGCATTTCAGCATTTTCAACTTAATCTGCCATGTTTCTATTCTTATATAGAGTTTATATTAATATTTATTATTAAAAAATCTGTTTTCATTTTAAGTCAGTAATAGTTTTCTGTATATTACCTTTATATATGTATAACCACATAGATCTCAGCACTTCACACATAAGCCTCAATAATGACAAAATCAACAATAACAGCATAAAACCATCAGCAAAAAGCAAAACAATAATTATATAAAATTAACAGCCAAATATAATCATGCGGCAATGCATGCTGGGAACGGGCAAACCCTTAACAAGGCAGCAATGCTGATGAATATAAAACTGCTGGAGTGGGAGTGTTTAGAAAAACCTGCTTGAAAATGTTTTTGAATTATGTCTGTTGATATTCATCACACATAAATTACACGTTTCACCTTAAAATGAGTATTAATAGATCATTCAAATACAAGACACTCAACTTTTTATTCTTGATACTCAAGAACTAACCTGTATTTCCCGAGCGTGGTACATTATTATAAGACCAAGCAAAATAACAGTGGAAAGGCTGATAAGGCATTTCAGTGCAAATGAATATGAAGATTCCTGCAACAAAGAGAAACGAAACACACCATTAGTATGAACAAACACAGCACACAATCTTGCAGCTTCTGCTAAAGTCATAAAATCATGCTTACTAAATGAAACATTTTTGTATGAATAGATGCTGTCTAAACCATCTGCGTCACAATACACTGCAGTGCTTCACCCTGGAGGAGTTAATCCCCACTGTGTCAGGAA
The DNA here is from genome assembly GCF_003368295.1 of Carassius auratus. Taxonomy (NCBI): domain Eukaryota; kingdom Metazoa; phylum Chordata; class Actinopteri; order Cypriniformes; family Cyprinidae; genus Carassius; species Carassius auratus. Next base: position 7,826 of record NW_020523599.1, read on the forward strand.
CAAAAAAATGTGCTTTCCATAATATTCCCCATGGCAACAAATGAACCTCAAGCAATTGGAAACCAAAACATCTGATTATGTTCGATATTAGGTTTACTCTCTGTATAAACTCCCTATGACATACATGCACAATCACGCTCTGTGGGTGTATTTGATGATGTGAATACCTGAACGTTTTTTTGGGCACTGTCCTGTCAACTTAGTTTAAATGTGTTGGTGGGAGTGAGGACTTGTTGGTTGAAATGTTAGTGTTGTACGACAAATCATTTGTTGGATTACAGATCAGCATGTTTCATACAGACTGGAAGAAGTAATAAATGGTAAGGTAGATGTAGTTCAGAGCATAAAATGCCTATTTTAAGCCATCAGCCAATAAGCCTGTATTTTATGATGTTATGCTTAAAATGTTGCTTTTACTTTTATTTATTTTTAACTTACTGTTTTGTAATAGAAGGCACAAAACAGGCTATCTTTATGCAAAGATTCCCAAATCAGAATTTCATGTTCTGCCAGTATGAGAAACTCAGCGAAGCGTGCATAATTTATATAACCACAGAAAAGCAATTAAAAGATTTAATTTTAACAGTGAAATTAGACTCCCTTCTCCCTTACCCCTTCTAATTTAACCCCAGGTCCCAATGGTCCCGCTACGAAAAAAAAATATTAGGTCTGAAATTGTTATAAATTTCCCGAGTGACAGATTACATGGTAAACTAATTAATGTACCTGTTGGTCACCGCAAGGTTTTTTTTTTTAAAGGTCAGACTCCTAACAAACACATCTGGTGTGCCTTTCTTTCCTGCTGACATTCACATGCCATTGTTCGTTGTTGTTTTTTTCTTTCTTTCTATTTTTCATGCAAGATCAAGCCATGTGATAATCCGGTTAATTCAGCTGAATGTGACAGTAGCAGTGTAGCGGTTCTCTCCCACAGGGCTAGAAATAGCACAACCATTACAAAATCCACTTCTCAAGGGAACTGAGTGGTCACAGAACCAAACACCTCATTTCGTGGACCCTGCATTAAGAATTGCTTTGGGAGTTGTCTGAAACATAGGCCTACCTCAAAGTTTAAAGTATTTAAGCTCTCTAAGACCTCCAGCACTGCTTGTGAGAAAGACTACAAAACAGTAAGGAGATGAGAAGAGCTACATGCCAAAGTAGATCAAGGTGATTAAGAGGACAAATATTAATGTGATGTCTGTATGTGCTATGATGAAGCCTGTATATTCATATCATAAAGATATGAAACAATTTGTGAAGAACAGTGGGGTCCAAAGGACTGAGACTACTATCATTTCAGTGGAAAGTTAAAGTAAGAATTATCATGAATTTCAGTTTTTATGTTTGTCACTTTTGTTTTATTGACAGCCACATTCAAAATGATCAGTGTCACAAATTTATTTATTTATTTTATTTCTACTTTTTAACATTTACAAATGTATTTTTTTAAACCTAAAATAGTGCAGAAAATTGCTTATTAATTTTTGGCACATTTCATCAGAGGACCTATTGTACCATCTTCACACCATCGCTGTGACAAAATCTTAATTATAAAGTAGACAATTAAATTATAAATAAAGCACAGATTTTATTTATATATATTTATTTTATATATCATCTATTTTTGTAATGAACAACCAGGGCCGGCCCGTGGCATAGGCGGTATAGGCAAATGCTAAGGGCGCCACTCATCCATAGGGGCGCCAGAATGAGTGAACGAGTGAATTTTTTTTATTTATTTTTTTTTTATTGTTATAATACGATACTATTTAAAAACCATTAATTCGAAATACTACCAAATAAAGCAAAAAAAAAAAAAAAAGTCCGGCTCTTCAATCTTCCCCCGCTCATCGAGTGCTTGAAGTGCATCAGAAACAGAGCGCATACACGATCAGTTGTTGGTAATTTGTTGTGTAGCGTACCCAGGGGGCAAGGAACTCGACCGGAAGTTGAAGTCGGCTGCGTGCTGCCATCTTGTAGCAGAACTTCACTTGCGTTAGCATTCCCTTTGACTTCCATTCATTTTGGCGTCACTTTGACAGCGAATAACTTTACAGCTGAGGCGTTTAAAGACTCCGTTTGTCCATTATTTATTTTTAAAGATACACGACAATGTATAAAGGGCTCCATTACCTTCTATGTTACATTATGGCCTTGTATAAACAGTTTTTGTAAAAAATAGGCTAACGATTGCGTCATAACCACTCGTCTCTCTGTCGCATTACCGTACAGACAGGAGGAGAAGCTCGCAGGCAATTAACTTAATATGGCGTACTGGCGTTACATTTTAAAATACTATACAAAATAATTAATCAGAATACTTACTCCTGCTCACTCACGCCAAAGAACTCCCCGCTCAAGCTCGCCGTCTCTGCAAGATTAACGAAGGCAGTTTGCACGCACAGCTACTAGAAGATGTACATCTGTCAGACAGGTTGCTGACGTCGTCAAGCTTCGTTTGAGTCTGCGCGTCAGAAACGGAAGTGCTAAAAAACGCTTAAAATGGGCTTCACTTGTCTCAACTGAGTTCCAATGGGGTCGCTGTGTCCATTTCTTTTACTGTCTATGAGCGTACCCGACGCCGCATCCAATGTAGACAGCACTGCTTTTGTTAACACACAGAAACGGGCCTGGCAGCTCGCACCAGTTCTAGACACAGTGAAAGTTTCCTGATTGTGACGGAAGGCCGAATTTACATGACACATAAATGAGCATAGTCTGCGATAGATACAGTGCCAAAAAGAAGAGAAGAGGATAAAGACAGAGGTAAAGAGATGTAGTGAAAGAACAATTTATCGCATAGGAGTAAGATACTATAATTTCATGCCAGTTATTTTTACCTTAAACTTAATGTTAGCAGTTGTTCTGAGTTCTGAGTCCCCAGACTGTGATTTTGTACAATCATGTCAGTTTTAAGACGCATTTTTTATTATCACTTTTTTGTTACTGTTTTACTCTACAGTTGTGCAGTTTTGGGGGATACAGTACAGGCCAAAAGTTTGGAAACATTACTATTTTTAATGTTTTTGAAAGAAGTTTCTTCTGCTCATCAAGCCTGCATTTATTTGATCAAAAATACAGAAAAAATTTAATATTGTGATATATTATTAATATGTAAAATAATTTGTTTTCAATTTATTATACTTTAAATTATCATTTATTTCTGTGATGCAAAGCTGAATTTTCAGCATCATTACTCCATTCTTCAGTGTCACATGTGACATCCAGTCTATCACATGATCCTTTAGAAATCATTCTAATATGAGGATTTATTATGAGTGTTGGAAACAGTTCTGCTGTAATGTGTGTGTGTGTGTGTGTGTGTGTGTGTGTATATATATATATATGCTAAATCATGAACACAGTGACAGGGTGAAATGGGCTGTGATGCATGGGGCGCCAGGTAAAATCTTGCCTAGGGCAGCAAATTGGTCAGGGCTGGCCCTGTGAACAACTCTGACATTATGAAAAATAAATAAAATAGAAAAGACTAGAATAGAATAATAGTAAAAATAATAGTATTTCTTTTTATTTTATAACATTTAATTAAATATATTTTTATTTACTTTATTTAAATGATACTTTGGTAACACTTTAATTTACACTGTCCTTGTTGCTTATAGTAATAACACTAAATTACATATAATTACACAGAACTAACCCTAATATTTAATATATATTTCATTAATATTAGCTTATTCAATACTTAATTGTATAATTATACTGTTGCAAGAACACTTAAAGGGGGGGTGAAATGCTATTTCATGCATACTGAGTTTTTTACACTGTTAAAGAGTTGGATTCCCATGCTAAACATGGACAAAGTTTCAAAAATTAAGTTGTACGTTTGAAGGAGTATTTTTGTTCCCAAAATACTCCTTCCGGTTTGTCACAAGTTTCGGAAAGTTTTTTTCGAGTATGGCTCTGTGTGACGTTAGATGGAGCGGAATTTCCTTATATGGGTCCTAAGGGCACTTCTGCCGGAAGAGCGCGCGCTCCGTATAGCAGAGCACTGAGAGCACAACAGACTTCACTGATCAGAGCGAGAGCGTCGCGAAAAGTCACAAAAGGAGTGTGTATGTGGTTGCCAGGGCAAGACAACCCTGCACAGATTACCAAAGAAAAAACAGCATTAAGGGACCAGTGGATGGAGTTTATTTTTACAGAGCATCAACAGAGTTGCGCAAGTGTTTGTGTTTGTTCCCTGCATTTCGAAAATGCTTGTTTTACAAACAAGGCCCAGTTTGATGACGGATTTGCGTATCATTTATTTCTTAAGGATGATGCAGTCCCAACGAAAAACGAAAAACAACAACGATCGTGTGTTGGAACCGCAGGCGGTGAGTAAAATTTCTTAAAATATCTCTGCCTCCTTGTTAGTGCGTCCGCCTCCCATCGGAGTCCCGGGTTCGAGCCCCGCTCGGAGCGAGTCGTTGCTGCTGCCGCTCTCGTTCAGTTTCAGCCTCGGGATCTGATTCTGGATCATAAATATTCGCTGAATCTGACTGTTAGCCATGGTTTGTTTTGGATAATGGTTTTTTCCTCAAGGTAATGTCAGCTTCCAAACGCTCTCTACGAAAAAGCCTACTGGCGCTCGTGATTCTTTAGCTCCGCCCACACGTCACGCCTCCAGTCGGTCATGTTTTTCCGGGAAAAATCGGTACAGACTATCTTTCTCTTATGAATATAATAAAACTAAAGACTTTTTGGAGTTATGAAGGATGCAGTACTACTCTATAGGTACTCAAGATTAACAGGATATTGAGTGAAAACGAGCATTTCACCCCCCCTTTAAAAATAAAAATTACACCTTATTTTACACTGTCCTTGTTACAGTGCAACTGTACATTTAAGTACTGAGTAATATTAACTAACAACATTGTAGGGTTAAGAATAGAGCTTGGTTTAGGATTATTGCATGTAATTATGCATAATTTACTGTTATTACTATAGTAAGTACATGTAATCTGTGTTACAAGGACACTGTAAATTAAAGTGTTATCAAATAAAGTATAACTAACATTTTTAATCCAAGAACTTTCTTTTTCAAACTTTTGGATCCCACTGCTTATCATGAGCGTATTTTGTGTATTTGTTATGAAAAATGCAAAAGAAGGAAGCACCTACCTTAGTGTAAACCCCCCAAGACAGTTCAGTCTCTGTTACCATGACAACGATCCCAAACATACCGAATATCAGGGCATAGTCACTAAGCCGCTTGCGCTTCTCAAAAAGTGCCCTCCTGTGGCCCAACTTGTAGCCAATATCTTTATTTTTTTTCTGTGGTGCGTTGCCACTCTCTCGGACCAGGCTCTCATTGGACGCCTTGCTGGGGTCCTCGCCACTGCCCTTGGAGACAACCACTTCCAGGCCGGAGCTGTGAAGAGTCTGGAGCGGCTGGGTCTCAGAGTCATGCTCTGCTAGGTTGCGTCTTGATGCTGCCAGGCTTCCCAGTGGCCTTACCACTCCTCCATTGTACTTGCAGCTGTTCATGGCTATCTGAGGGAGTGAGTGACTGCTCTCAGAGAGGGAGGGCTTGGATCCAGCATGGCTCAGCTTTGTTCGCTCAGCATGTGCCTGTCAGCAAAAATCAAATACAGACAAACAAGTGTCAGGATCATATACACTGAAACCCAGCATTAATCTGCTCTGTTGGCACTGCTCCATGACCGTGGCATATTTCATCTGAAGACCTACCGCAACCTCTTCACATCACAGTGTATTGCAATGACTAAATCTTAATTGTACAGTAAACTAATTGATGAATAAAATAATAATTTAAATATATATAACCAATAATGGTTATTGTCATGGTGTAAAGAACAGAAACTGCTCTGTGTTAATAACTGGAATCTTTTCTGGCAGGATCCTAGGCTTTTTCGCGCTGATGGCCTGCACCCCAGCAGAATCGGAGCAGATCTCCTTTCGGACAACATCTACAGGACGTTTCGCTCCATATGACTAGTAAGCCAGTTCTCAAATAACTGTTATGATGGCTTTTGTTCTACCCGCTTAAAGCTGCAGTAGGTAACTTTTGTAAAAATATATTTTTTACATATTTGTTAAACCTGTCATTATGTCCTGACAGTAGAATATGAGACAGATAATCTGTGAAAAAAATCAAGCTCCTCTGGCTCCTCCCAGTGGTCCTATTGCCATTTGCAGAAAGTCATCCACTCCCGGTAAGAAACAACCAATCAGAGCTGCGGTCCGTAACTTTGTTTATGTTCAAAATGTAGAAAAAATTATATAATAAGCGAGTACACCATGAATCCATTTTCCAAACCGTGTTTTTGGCTTGTCCTGAATCACTAGTGTACACCTATAATATGTGTTTATATTCTGACTATTTTAGATTGCTTCGGGGGCACCGCGGCGGAGTAACCCAGTACCTTTGTGATTCTTCATAGACATAAACAGAGAGAAGTAGTTCCGGCTACGATGTTCTTCCGCAAGACACAAGCAGTTCAAAAGTTACCTCAGCTTTAATTGATAGAAATACAAGTGCCGTCCAATCTATTAAGACTGTGTCTGTTCCCTGAATAGTAAGGTCAAAATATAAATCTAATGTAGGATCTAGAAAAAATCTTTTCGTGATCAAACCAGAAAAATTTAAAAAATAGAACAAAAACAATTTTTAAAGTTTGGGCTCATAAACATTAGATCACTCACACCCAAAGCAGTTATTGTAAATGAAATGATCACATTGATGTACTCTGCTTGACTGAAACCTGGCTAAAACCAAATTATTATATTACTCTAAATGAGTCTACCAAACTACTGTTATAATCATGATCCCCATCAGACTGGTCGTGGGGGAGGTGTTGCAACAATATATAGTGATATTCTCAATGTTACCCAGAAAACAGGATAAAGGTTTAGCTCATTCTAAATAATTCTGCTTAATTTTACACTGTCAGATATGCAAAATAAATCTATTGTATCTCTTGCTCTGGCTACTGTGTATTAAATCGTACCCATAATTCCTAGAAGGATTTGAAGATTTCCTCTCAGACCTTTTGGTTACATCTGATAAAGCTCTAATTGTTTGAGATTTTAACATTCACATTGATAATACAAAAGATGCATTAGGACTTTACTGACCTAATAAACTCTTCTGGAGTCAAGCAAACTGTCACCAGGCCCACTCAGCGTTACCATCTGGGCAGAACTATTGTTCCAGTCACCAAAGACAGATTCGCAAATAACCTACCTGATTTATCTCAAATGCTCTGCGTACCAATAAATACACATGAACTAGACGAAATGACTGGCAACATGGGCACTATCTTCTCTAATAGATTAGAAGCTGTTGCCCCATCAAATTGAAAAAAGTTAGAGAAAAATGTACTGTGCCATGGTATAAATGTAATACCCACTTTCTCAAGAAAGAAACTCGTAGTCTTAAGCGCAAATCAAGAAAAAATAACTTGGAAGTTTTTAGAATTGCATGGAATAACAGTATGTCCAGCTATAAACATGCTCTAAATACTGCCAGGGTAGAGCATATCTACAAACTCGTTGAAAATAACCAAAATAATCCAAGGTTTTTATTTTGCACAGTGGCTAGATTAACAAATAACCAGATGCCACCCGCTTTAAATATTCCCTCACAGTTTAATAGTAATGACTTTATGAATTTCTTCACTGATTAAATCAACCTGTCCTCCAACCAATACACTCATATAGGTCATTTGACCAAATCCCTGAAATATGACCCATCAGAGCGTATACTACGCACCTATCGGCAAAAGGTCTTTTTCATATTAATGTTTTGTACTCTTTTATTTGCACTCTGGTTTGCATTTCGTTTAGCTCAGTCGGCAGGTTATTGCGTTATACCATGATATGTAATCATGCTATAATGGGTTCGATCCCAGGGAATGGACGTGCACAAAAATGTATATGCTCAATAAATCATAATTTAGCATGATTTCTGTGAGGGTTAGGTTTAGGGGTGGGGTTAGGTGTGGTAATTCGAACGAATAAGCAACCTAGTAAAATATGTAGGAAATACTTTGAGATCGGTGTAAAAAGCCTGCACATTGCATTTAAATAAACGTGCGTTTTGATTGGTAATGACGTTATACATCATTTCATGACGACAGACGCAACGCGATACTATCATTATTTTTATGCCCGCTAGAGGGCGCTTAACTTTAAAACGTAAATATAGGACGTAATAAGGTGCTTGCACAAACAACCTATATGGTCGTTTTTTTTTTTTGTTTGTTTGTTTTTTGGAGGACAAGCTCGATTAAATAGATAACATCAGAAATACAATAAGAAATGTAGATTTTACAACATCTTATACTTCAGTTTCAGCCATTGCACCTAAAGAAAAACTGCAGCACTTTACGACTATAGGATAGGAAGAGCTAAATAAACTTATCACTGCATCTTAACCAACAACATGTTTATTAGATCCACTAAATTACTTAAAGATTTATCTGTAGCAGAAAAACTGCTTCTCAATATTATTAACTCCTCATTATCTTTAGGTCACATCCCAAAACCATTAAAGCTGGCAGTTATTAAGCCTCTTATTATAAACCACAACTAGATCCGGGTGAACTGGCAAATTATAGGCCCACTTTAAATCTTCCATTCAGATCTAGGCTGCATCTCATTGCTTGTTTTACTTGATTTTAGTGCTGCTTTCGACACCATAGATCATGACATATTCATAGATCCATTACAAAACTATACAGGTATTAAAGGGCAGCCTCTAAGATGATTTAGATCCTACCTGTCCGATCGCTACAACTTTGTTTATTTAAATGGGGAGTCATCTCATTTATCACCAGTGATATATGGAGTGCCACAAGGATCTGTCCTAGGTCCTCTGCTATTTTCAATATACATGTTGCACCTTGGTAATATTATTAGAATATAGGGAATTACTTACCACTGTTATGCTGATGATACTCAACTATATATCTCAATGAGACCAGACAACTTCTAAATTATCTAAGCTAACAGAGTGTGTTAAAAATGCAATAATTTTTTCCTATTAAATTTGGATGAGACAGATATATTATATAGTACACAGAATATCGTAAATTACAATTTGCAACTAGATTGATGTACTGTTACTACCTCTACAGTCAAGAATATGGGTGTTAAATTATAGACAGCAACTTGTCTTTTTAAAAAGAATATATCCAATATTACAAAAACAGCTTTTGCCAGCTTAGAAACATTGCCAAGCTACAAAATATGTTTCCTGTTTCTGATGCAGAAAAGCTAGTTCATGCATTCATGACCTCTAGACTGGACTATTGTAATGCACTTCTAGGTGCACTGTAAAAAATTTCTTGTTGTTTTTACAAAAACTTTTTGGCAGCTGTGGTTGCCAGAATAATTTTGTAAAAATACAGAAAACTGTAAACACATTTACGTCAAAAACTGTTAATTTTACAATATAAAGCTGTAATTTACAAACAAGAAAATGTGAATATAAACCAGTAAATTCAACAACACACAAAATTAAATCTGTTTTGTACCTTGAAAATACTGACAACCACCATAATAATAAAGATGGTACTGTATAAGAGAAAGCCACATGAAGTATCAAAGCTCATCACAAGTAGCTTCACCACAAGCAGAAGTATATATTAACATATAGAAGGTGCACATTTATGGAAACACAAAACACCATCATGGTAACACACGTGATACTTAAATAATGCAAAAAACTTTCATTAAGCAACAGAAGATGTAACATAAAGCTCAAATGTACATAACTGATAACAAGAACTATTTAAAAACATGATTATTTAAACAAAATACTTTCAAACGTGGAGTGTCACGCAGGGAATTCTGGGAATATCAGTTTACAGTTTTAGACTGTAAATTATACATTGATTTGTTCTTTTTTTACTTCTAAAAGCTGTATAATTAACAGAATTTTACTGTAAATTTACATTAAATGCTTTGTTAGATCTTTTACAGTTTTCCCCTGTATATAGTACGGGAACTTACTGTTAACCTATTATCAGTTTTTTTCCGTAGCGTTTTTTACAAAATTTTACAGTTAAAATTACACTTATTTTTTACAGTGTGGTTGTCCTGCATCCTCGATAAACAAGCTACAGGAAGTCCAAAATGCAGCAGCTAGAGTCCTTACCAGGTCAAGAAAATATGACCATATTACCCCAGTTCTACAGTCTCTGCACTGTATTATTCTTTAGCTTGGGTAAACTAATTAATTTTACTTGTTTGGAACAGCAGCTATGCTAATTATGTCTTTATTTGTTTCTCTGTAACTAGGATCTACACAAGCTTCAGTCTGGATCCAGAGCACCTGAGAAGAAGATGTCACCCCCTCAGAGGACCTCAGATGATGCTAACCCTGAAACAACATACAGAAATAACACATTTTGCTATACTGTAAGTGTGATTGCATTATATAATAATTGCTGTTAATAGTGTTCATCGTCTGTTTGACTACGTATTTAATTGATTTTAATTAATTTCTGTCATATGCACATAAACTGACAGTCACCACTGATAAGCTACAACTAAATATAGTAGAAACTTAATTTTCTGTAAAATTGCACCGCGGAACGTTTCTCACTGGATGAGTTTCGGCGGACCGATTATACTGAAGCACCAACTAGCGTTCGCATCGTTCGCATATCACCGCAGCACATGATCGAATCTCAAGTATCACCTCAATGCAAAACATATAGCAGCTAGCGTGGACTTTACACTTTATGTTGAACTATGTATTATTTTGTTGGTGCAACTGGCAGTTTATGTTGAACTCTTTATTGTTTTGGCCAAGGTTATTGAGAGTTGGATTTAGTATGTTATGGCCTCTGAAGCAACAGAGAGATGTTTTCTAATAGTCATGGTTTCCAATGTTCTGAATGTAATTGACAGTATTGTGTTTTACTTAAAAAACACTTTACAGAAGGTTCCAGCACCTATAAGCTTCCTGAATTTCTGAAATGTACCTATTTCTAAATTGTTTGGTCACAGCTGCTACCCATCAGCCAGCACACTCAAAAGGAGCACACGCTGCACTCAGAGGACGGTCTCGAACCGAATGCAATGCTGGTCTAATCCCTCTCTCTACTCTTTTCAGAAAGCAGCGAGTGACCGACAGTCCAGCCACTTTGGAGCACGTCTGGACACCCATTTTTACCCTAACCGTCACAGAAGAGCACGAAGGGCACACGGGAAGCACCGGCCACCGGAAAACGGAGGAGCACATTTCACCAGGCACATCACTACGTTCAATAAATCCACCCTCTGGGGCTTTTGATTTCACGTACCCCTTGTCGAGTGATTCTTCACCCCGTGACAACATATATATATATGAATGAATCATCTACATTTGTCCTACTCTGACATTATGAAAAAAAAGAGACTAGAATAGAATGTTTGTAAGCAGGATAGTATTTCTTTTTAGTTCATTACTCTGAAAGTGGAGAAATTACCCCCACTAAACAGATGTGCAGCAATTGTGATGGTTTGTGGCTAAATATCACGATATGGGGAGGTATAATGACGTTTGGTTGTTTCACTGTTTGCCTGGAGTGAGGAGTGGGCTTTTTGAAAGTTGTGTTTTGAAAGTTGTGTTCTCTTACTCCTGAATCAGGGTGTCTCTCACAGTTTAGCAAATAGTGGTAAATGGATTCCCAGAGTGGAGCTAAAATGTTTTGAATTCTCTCAGTTAGGTATGATAAGATCATGAATTTGTGTTGATGATTAATTGTCATTCAAATAGTTGCGATTAAGTATTTAATTGTGTTTTGTTGATGTCACTTACAGTGTAAGACTGATACATTATATTTATATTTTAGGGTACTTGGAATCATATCATTAAAAAGGCTCATATGAATTTCTTAAATGCTCTTAAAATTTATATTTTAAAACTTTTTTATTCTCTTTTTGTTTAACTTTAAAGGGGTCATATGATGCTGCTAAAAGTAACATTATTTAGTGTATTTGGTGTAATGAAATGTGTTTAAAAAACACATTATTTTCCACATACTGTAATACGTGTGCTGGTGTGTAGAGTAACGCGCAAGTAATCAGGGGAATGGAAACAGGTGGGGATTAATCAATTAACAAAACAAGGAGCGGAACATGACCAAAATAGGGAAACACAAAAGAAACAGAAAGTCCATGAACCGGGGTCCAAGGCAGCGCTGAAGGCACCTGTGACCGAGGTGGAGGCAGGGCTCCTGAAGCCCGCTGCGGAATGGGAGTGACTGAGGATGGAGGTGGAGCTGGAGGGAAGGAGGAGCCTGACAGAGCCGGAGGGATGGAGTGATGAGGCGAAGCCATAGGAGTGGAGTCCAGAGATGGCGAATGGTCGACGACTGACCAAGGCGGAGCCGGAGGGACAAGGGAACCCGGTCGAAGCTAGTGGGATGGCGGGCCATGGTGGAGACAAGGGAGCTAGGTGCCAAGGTGGAGCCGAGGTGGAGTCCAGGGCTCGGAGGCTGGAGGCGGAGAAAGGGAATTGTCACACCAAGGCGGAGCTGGAGACTGGAAGTCCCGCAGCGAATCATCACGCCCAGCTGGCGCTGACTGAGGGTGAGCTGCGAGACTGACTGTCACCAGCGGAGATGGGGTTGAGCAACTGTCTGGTTTGAGAGGAGGTGGGAGAGGGAAGCTGGGAGGGAACACAGATGGACTTGGGCTGGGCGGAACCAGCGGAGATACAGGAGATTCAGGGCAGGGGGATGACGGCTGGCTGGTCTCTGATTCGGGAGTGGGGCTCTTCAGCAGGGCCGACGGTGAATGGAGATCCATTATTCACCAGCACCCACTCCACGAAGGAGGCAAAATCCTCTCTGGGACCGTTCGCTGACAGACATGCCTTACACCGCTCTTATTACACCCTTACAAGCCGGAGTAATTTATTACTTTTCAAGCCGGAGTAATAAAAAGTACAGAGCGAGCGGTCTGGGAAGTTGGTAAGGTATGCCTGATCGAAAAAGTCCTTGTTTTGTTCCTCCAGCAAACGGTCAGACTGCTCAAGGCATAGGAGCTGGACAGCTGGGATATTAATTCCGGAAGGGGGAAAACAAAACAAACAAAAAAGGAAAGAAAAATGCCGCTAATCTCACTTTTCAGTCCACTATTCTGTAACACAACGTGTGCTGGTGTGTAGAGTAGCACTCACGATGAAGGAGGTATATATCAAAAGAGTTATTTTAATGCTCACAGGAGAATAAGGGCACATCCAACACAAATCTTGAAACATAAGAACTTAACATCAATACATCAATAGCGGACAAGGAGGAACTAAACAGACAGGGTTTTTAAACACAAGGAAAGTAAACATGGGAATGGAAACAGGTGGGGTTTAATCAATTAACAAAACAAGGAACGGAACATGACCAAAATAGGGAAACACAAAAGGAACAGAAAGTCCATGATCGTGATACATACTGTACATTATTATTTCTCCTCTGTGCCCCGCCTTCTGAAACGCGTCGATTTTCACAAGGCTCATCTCTCTGGAAAGCGAGGTGTGCTGTGATTGGTGATTTCTAGTCGTGTTTTCTTTTGGAAGGCAAATACAAAGTAGTTTCCCTCTCGCAATGGAACAACGTCACACACCACTGCCTTGAGTGAGCCGCTGCCGGATTGAGGGAGGTGGGTGTCTTGAGAATGGCACGGCCGGCGGATTCTACAAAAGAGCGTACCTTGGTCTTGCAGAAAGCCTATCCGACGATCCACGATGCAAAGTTGATGTATTTCCTCAGTGACCAGCACGGATCAGCTCCAGGCATGATGAAGCAGATATCATCCTCTTTTGGAAGGCCAAACAAAGTATTTTCGCTTTCAAAGTGAAACAAACAGCATCTATACGAGATGGCGGAGGCGGCAACAACAATACTACAACGAGAATAAAAGGTACACCTTCTTTCTTTGCATGAACATCTGTGTGTTATGAAAATCTTCCCACATACTGACGTAAATATGTGGGGCCGTGTTAGAACGAGCCATTTCAGGGGGGCGGGACGAGTGTTAACTTTTATAAAGAATATCTCTTTGAACTTGAGACTTTAGTCTTTGCAACTTCACAGATCTTCTTTATTCACCAAGAGCTTGTAACACTCCAAAGAGAAAGGAAAAATTTGAATCGCAACATATGACCCCTTTAATATTCTCGGTCCTCTTTATATTTAAACTGTAGCCAAGCAAAACTGTATATAATATAACATAATATAATATGTTTTACAGCAATGTTTTTTAAATATGTTCTTCATTCTGTCTTTAAAGAAATACAATAAGCAACTCATCTCCTCACCCAACGAAGACGTGTCATGAAAAACTGTAAGAACCAAGAATGTTTGGCATTACGCGAATAATTTCATTCCTTTACCTGCTTAAATGTCCTTGAAATAGAAACTAGAATATTATCACAATCTACAATAATTGCAGTTATGTTAAATACCTGCAAACAGACAAGTAACCAATATTTGAGACAGGCCTATTCACACTACTTCTTATTTATATAGAAGCAATATTAAGGCTGATCCGATATAAAAATTCTGGCCAGTAATTACATTTATTTTAATATCATGAAAGATAACTGATATATGGCAGATATTAAAATTGATCACTAAAAAAATAAAGCAATAGTCTGAAATTCTACAAGTTTTTAGGCATCATAACGTCATAATTTACAGCAAAAATTCAAGACTGCATTACATTTTTAAAGGTAAACTTTAAGTGAGTTAGATGATGGTAAAGGTAATCGAAAAGTAAGAGTAGAGGAAATGAGCACAAAAAATTGGTTGTTACTGATAATAAATGATAATAATGATAATAAATAAAATTCTCAATGCTCATGAATTGAACACCAGTGTCAGAGGTAATTATCACAAATATTAGGGGTTACAACATAACATAGTTTTGTATTCTATTTCTATTTATTGCATTGTTTTGGACTTGCACTGCAAAATCTACCATTAGCAGAACTATTATAACAAATTACTGACTAAGACAAATGTGTGTTAGCTGTCAGTCACACCTCATATTTGCATGGGATAATCACATTCACAACCCAATCTACTTACAAAGAAGCTATTCATTAGTGTTACTTTTCTATCTGCTTAAATGGCTTTTGAGGAAATGCTGTAAATTTAAATCTCAGTCCACACTGAAAACAATATGTATATCATTTTGATGAAATAAATGGAATGTATAAGTATTCCCTTTACATATACTGTGATTACAGCCAGTTAGATTGATGAAGAATGCAAAACGTATCATCATAGACGCTCAGTTACAGTGGCTAGACAAAGAGACTTTCGGGTCTAACAACTTGGTCTTGCATACAATACAACTACCATTTCATATCAACTCTTTCCTGGATGTTCTGAACTTAATACAACACCATATTCCAAACAGCCCATCAGCTAATTGCAAGGCTGAGTGTTTCAAATTTTTTATGTCACTACTATTAATAGTAGGCTCTGAACACAAGAGAGGCCACTTTGAAATATATGGTATTAAAATCCCTGCAACCATTGCAGCGATAGTGACAGGAGAATATGCCAACAGAAATCATCTACCTTTGTATGAAAGCTATAATGCAAAAATGCATTACTAGTAGGCATATCATCAAAAAAGATCAGTTTTGTACCAGAGAATGAGGAGAGGGTACTTGGAGTGCATTATTCACCGTTCTCTGTGCTTACATGCGTTATGTAATCTTTCAATGTTTCCTTCTAAAGCAACTAGGACTGACCTGGTAAGGTCACATTCAAAAAGTAGTTTTATTGTTTTAAAAAAAATCCAATGTACAGACTATTGTGAAATACAAATCTTGATACGATTTGTAACATTTTGATTTCAGGTTTAATCAATTCTGTATTTAGATGTATTTTTCAATACATCCCCATTTCTTAAAATTTGCCAATTTAAAGTCCACCTGTAGCAAATCGATGTGTTTTTGTAAGAAAAATATCCATATTCAAAACGTAATAATCACTTGAATCTAGCTTGCGCTAAATGTTGTAATTGGAAGCAGTTCTGGGGGAATTACGTACGAGGTCAGCATTGTGCATGTGCTGCTCGGAAGTCACGAGCGCAGCAAAGCAGCAGAGAGATCAAAACAAAACAATGGTTACTAATTATAAAACGGTATCAAACGAGGATTTGTAAAGAAGAATGTCGGAAGATTTCGATATATGCCAAGAGGAGACTGGTTTTCCTTTGCTAACATAAGGAAACTCACCAGCGCAACGCTGCCCTCATACTTCATGCTCCCGGAACTGCTTCTGTGTACAACTGTGCCAGATTAAAGTGATTATTACGTTTTAAATATTTTTCTTACAAAAACACATGTATTCACTACAGAAGGCCTATGTCCACCCCCCGGAGCCACGTGAGACACTTTTTTTTAAGGATGGGAGCTTTTTATGTCACTTCTTTTGGACTGAAGCACTGCAACACCCGGTGACTACAGTGATAGAGTTTGGAATAGCCAGGACAATTTATAATATAACTCTGACTGGATTCATCTGAAAGAAGAAAGTCATATTCACAACACCATTTTCAACTAAAAAAGGAAATCTCTTTTTGACAATTGATTTACACAACAATGCCGTTTTGGAGGCATGAAAATGCAAACCTTTGAAAATGGGTTCCAAAGATCAAGTTTTTGAAAACGACACCATTATCATCTCTGTTACACTGTCATGTAAATTAATCCTTTATCTAAAAAAAAGGGGAAACTTTCTGATTGCCACTGATGTGAAATGTTTTTTCATTCCTTGTGTAACACATTTCCTGTTTTCACGTTGGCGTTTTGACCATTAGCTATCACTAGTGAATGAAAAGTAATAATTCCATTTTCACCAGGCTCATTCATATGTTTTTATGTAATCATCTGTGTGGTCAGCCGAGATAAAAACTACACATTTCCTGACACGATTCTCTGATGCTGGACATTATTATATCGCACAAAGAAAACGCAGAGAATGTGCCCACTGGCCACCGAACACCTCTGTGATTATTTTCTGTATTATGGGCTGTTGTGGCTGAATGTCCTTCATGAAACCTTTAGAGCAAACTGATCCCATTTAAATGGACCTTTTAGTCTGAGAGGAAATGAGGTGGCTTGGAAGATAAAGAAAGGAAGAAAGACTTAATAGAAGAAGGGACCTTTAAAGGGTTAAATATAGACCTTTCCTCTTCTTCCTTTTTATACAGTTCTTCCTGAAGCAGACTTTCTGGCTTTTTGAACAATAGCGTTAAACCCGGAGGTGGTGTGACCCTTAATAAACAGGAACCTCTGTGAGCAATGCTGCAGCTCTTTAATGTACATATAAAAGACACGGGATGCTTATAATATTATTCGTTAAAAATGACTTCTGATATCTCTCTCTCTCTTTAACATATACTAATGATGCCACAAATGCAGAAAACCGCACTACTATTTTTTTTTTTGACAAAGAGAAGCAATGGCTGTAACACAGGTTTAGACACTGGTGCTTAACCATATCAAACACAGCTTCTAGTCTTCAGTTTGATCGCAGTACCACTGCGTTAATACAGAGATAGGACTGATATGGCATTAAATTGCTGATTGTTTTCTTTCAAGTCTTACATTTTTCATCATATAATGTATTAATTAATTATATTAGAAAGGTTTATCTGACGTTTCGCATGACATTACTTCAACAACAGAGCAAGGATCACTTAGCAAGCAAAGAGAGGCCAGCCAAAAGGAAACTCTTAACACTGACAAGAAGGAAGAATGGGAAAGTATTTACACAAGCAAAGCACAGAAGTATATGTTAAGCCTTCAGAGCACAATGTCTGTGCTTGTGGAACTGTGGATCACAGAGGCCACAATAGCAAACTACTATTAAGTTTCAGTTTGTGTCACAGGATATTGTAATTGATCGGTCCTCTCAGCCAAAAATAGTTTTTGTTTAAGCCATTAGGGCAGAACAGAGTGGATTGGACAAAATGTTACAAATTGCACAGTAAGGATATCAGCCTACACGAGTAAACGCTTTTTATAAAAAGCAGAACAGTGCCGCATAGTCAAAATGTCATGCAAGTTGAGTTATTTATTATAAAACAATGTCTTTATATGCACTTAGCTTAACAAGCACACAAAAGTGTTTTTTTCCGTATTAAATGTCTGATTTAAAAAAAAATCTAATAAATGATGGCTTCCCTTGTTTTCTTCTGTTGGAAAACTGCCAGTGTGTCTGCAGAGTACAGCTGGACACATCTTGAGTGGAGCAATCATGATCTAAGGATCAAAGCTTCATTTAATGATATAATTAAATGAAATGGAGCATAAATAAATGGATGTGCGGGACAGATATTGAAGGTTATTTGTTGCAGTACTTCAGATCAAATGTAATGGATAGTCTATGTATTCCAAAAGTCCTTTTGTTTGTGTTACCGGCAGAGCAACGTGTCTCATTAACAAAGGTTGTACAAATATAGAACACAGTATTCAGAAGT